>NC_064429.1:32629277-32736777 GCF_023375975.1 Astyanax mexicanus
TTACATAGAGTAAATAAGTGAACTGAACTTCAGTCAATCCTTTCTTTTAGTAAACTTTACTTCATTTCTGCAAACAATATTACCTAATTACAATTACTTCATTTATACAATATTACTCAAATAAGTATGATACATAATATATTATAATTCCTGAAATTTAAATATTTTTAGTTAAAACACACATATTACACTGTCTCAACACATGGATGGAATGTAATACATTATTTTTAGTATACTTAAAAGAATGTATTACATGCCATCTATGTGTTGAGACAGTGAGACTTGGTCTGTTTACAAAATAAATCTTTGAGATTATGTAATATTTGAATGTGTGTTTTAACCAAAAATATTTCAATTTCAGGAATTGTAATATATTATGTATCGTAAATTATTTTAAATATATTGTACAAATTAAGTAAATGTAATTAGGTAGTATTGTTTGCAGAAATGAAGTAAAGTTTACTAAAATAAAGGATTGACTGAAGTTCAGTTCACTTATTTACTCTATGTAACATTTACGTCTTTAAACTGAGTTGAAGTTACTTAAATTTATCTGAAATTAAATTTACTTAAAAAAAAGCAAATGCAGAAAGTTACAAAACTTTTTTTAAGTAAATTTTACTCAATTTTTTTACTCAAAGGGGGAGAAAGTCCCAATTGTTGCTGGGGTAATTAGAATTAGAATTTTCACTCATTTTTATTTTAGTAATTTGAACTCAATATAAGCACAAATATATAAATCACCAGTAACCATAACTTTGCAATTGCTCATTGCTCAAAAGAAATCTTAGTAAGAAAAAAAATAGCTCACCACATTGGCAGATTTTGTTTTGCTTAATTTAAGCATATATGTCTCAATTTACCAAAACATATGTTTTTCTTTGATTTTACCAAATTTTAACCAAGAGGAAGATGGATGATCACAAGCCATCAAACCAAACTGAACTGCTTGAATTTTTGCACCAGGAGTAAAGCAGCATAAAGTTATCCAAAAGCAGTGTGTAAGACTGGTGGAGGAGAACATGATGCCAAGATGCATTAAAAAAATGTGATTAAAAACCAACCAGGTTTATTCCACCAAATATTGATTTCTGAACTCTTAAAACGTTATGAATATGAACTTGTTTTCTTTGCATTATTTGAGGTATTTTTAGTTATTTCAGCCATTTCTCATTTTCTTTAAATAAATGCTCTAAATTACTAGATTTTTACTTGGAATTTGGGAGAAATTCTGCCTGTAGTTTATAGAACAAAACAGCAATGTTAATTTTACTCAAATATATGCCTATTTATAGCAAAATCAGAGAAACTGATTCAGAAACTGAAGTGCCCTCTTTATTTTTTTCCAGAGTTGTATTTTGTCTAGTATTTGCAAATGTATTTGAACCACCTCGAAAACAAGGGCTAGTAGTGGGAATAAGAAATGGGACGGAGCCCAGGTCTTTATTTTTTCGTGAGGAGATTGACAGGGGAAGTCGGTAGGGTGACGAAGCAGCTCTGGAGGTCTTTGATGTCGGCTTCAAGCAGGAGACAAACATATATTTCACAGCTCACGGCTCTCCTGCGCATTGCTGATATTAAACGCCTTCATCATTCTGACCAAAGGCTTAGCCGGGCTCTGGCCAGGGTGCTGTTCTGAGCTCACATTTCCACACGGAGCCGGGAATATACCTTAATACACATATATTTTCAGGAAAGCAACGTATAAAGCCTTTGTATCCGGGTGCAGAATGGCGCCATCTGTCTTTGCCCCAACACTTCGGTTCACAAAACGTAATCTGTTAAATATTTCAGACGCCGAGAGGCTTTGCAGAGTAGCTGTGAGGCAATACATGATTCAGATAATCTGACATATATAGTAGGTCTGAATGGTCTGGGTAGACTCACTATCCACTTTATTATAAACACATATCCAGAACTGTAGCATGATACCTCCAAAACACAAAACACAGTGGGGAAAATAATATTGGTTCTGTATGTGTGCATGCATATGAGAGATATATTGCATGCATTGTGTATATGTAATAGATATTAGGCTGTACATTTAGCAGATATTGAAGGAATACATCAAATAGATGTATCAGGGTGTATATTTAGTAGATATTGGGGAAATAAATTAAATATATATTGGGGTGTATATTTAGTAGATATTGGGGGAATACATAACACAAAAATGGGGTGTATATTTAGTAGATATTGGAGAATGCAATAAATACATATTAAGGTGTATATTTAGAAGATATTTGTGGAAAACATTAAATAGATATTGGGGTGTATATTTAGTAGATATTGGGTGAATGCATTAAATAAATATCATGATGTATATTTAGTACATATTTTGGGAATACATTAAATAGATATTGTGGTGTATTTTTAGTAGATATTGGGGGAATACATTAAATATATATCAGGGTGTATATTTAGTACATATTTGGGGAATACATTAAATAGATATTGGGGTGTATATTTAGTACATATTGGGTGAAAACATTAAAAATATTGGGTTGCATATTTAGTACATATTGGGTGAATACTTTAAAAATATTGGGTTGTATATTTAGTATATATTGGGGGATGCATTAAATAGATTTTGGGGTGTATATGTTTTAGATATCGGGACATATACTAAATAGTTTTTGGGGTGTTCATGTATTAGATATTGGGGCATATATTAAATAGATATTGTTGTGCATAGTTAATAGATATTGGGGTGTATATTCAATCGATTTTGTGGTATATATAAATAAAATATATTTATTTAACAATTATTTGGGATTATGATAAAAATAGGTTTTGATCTGTATATGTATTAGATATTGGGACATATATTAAATAGATATTGCTGTGTATAGTTAATATATATTGGGGTGTATATTCAATAGATTTGGGGCTACATAAATATAATAGATATATGACCATACATTAAGTACTTATTTGGGTGTTTAATGAATAGATATTGGGGTCTATATGTATTAGATATTGGGACATATATTAAATAGATATTGCTGTGTAAAGTTAATATATATTGGGGTGTATATTCAATAGATTTGGGGTTTACATAAATATAGTATATATGACCATACATTAAGTACTTATTTGGGTGTTTAATGAATAGATATTGGGGTCTATATGTATTAGATATTGGGGCATATATTAAATAGATATTGCTGTGTATATTCGATATAGGTGTATATTCGATAGATTTTGTGGTATATATGAATAATATATATATTTATTTAACAATTATTTAGGATTATATTAAATAGATATTGGGGTGTATAGTTAATATATATTGCAGAGTATACTTAATAGATTTTGGGGTATACATAAATATAATAGATATATGACCATACATTAAGTACTTATTTGGGATTATATTAAATAGATTTTGGGGTGTATAAGTATTAGATATTGGGACATATATTAAACATATATTGGACTTTATATGTATAAAGCAGACAGTGTTAGAATAAACTGGCTGTAGTGCAGGTTTTGTACTCTTGCTGTGCCTTCCAGCTTTACAGCAGCCGTGATTAAATCATCTCCAGACTTTATGAATGCTTTATGAAGGCTTTATGAAGGCTTTATGAAGCTCATCTTTATTGTTGGGATCTATAGATCCCAACCGATGGACGGCCCCATCTCGAATTTTCCTCCACCCAGATAGGGACTTGAACCCAAGACCTCAGCACTGGGAGGCAAACATGCCCAATCAGTGCATCATTCAAAATCTCTAAATATAGAATTTATGATTTTGCTATTTATAGGTATAAGTTTGAGTAAAATGAACATTGTTGTTTTATTCTATAAACTACAGACAACATTTCTCCCAAATTCCAAATAAAAATATTGGCATTTACAGCATTTATTTGCAAAACACAAAAAAGAAATGGCTGAAAAAAAAAAAGATGCACAGCTCAATTCATTCGGACCTCAAATAATGTAATTAAAATACAAGTTCATATCTATAAAGAGTTTTAGAAATCAAGTGTTAAGAAATCAATAGTTGGTGGAATAACCCTGGTTTGGCATGTTCTCCTCCACCAGTCTTACACACTGCTTTTGGATAACTTTTTGCTGCTCACTCCTGGTGCAAAAAAACAATTGAGCAGTTCAGTTTGGTTTGATAATCAGCTTGTAATCATTCATCTTCCTCTTGATTATATTCTAAAGTTTTTTAATTTGGTAAAAATCAAAGAATCTCTCTCTCTTTTATCTAGTCTCTTATTATTTGTTGTTACAGAGCTGTATGGGTGGTTGAGAAGGCACGCATGGCGCCATGGCAGGTCCTCTCTGCAGCTGGGAGGCGGTACGGTTGCCACGGAGAGCCATTTGTGCAGAACCCGAGCCGCCTCTCCCCGGCCGAGCGCAGGGGGAAAGTGACAATGGATCGATGGGCGTGATTAATTAACTTCTAATGAGTTCATCTGAGCGGCAGCCCTGCAAAGTTGGACATGTTGGTTTGACCTACTCCCTATCAGCCATCTCTCTCTCTTTCTCTTTTTCTCTCTCTTTCTCTCTCTCTCTCTCGCTCTCTAGCTCCTGTTCTCTCCATCCCTCACTCTGCAGAACACATAGATCAATATGCAGATGCAACAATGAGGTCATGTGTGCTCGTCTGCAGCCACACGTGTGCGTTTCCGTTCCACTGCTCTGAAAACTAGATCAGCCTGGTTGTTTCGAGCACATTAACTGTTAGACTGTGATGGAATTAAACTGAAATCCTGGATAAGTTGAATTTACTTTTCTGGTGGAAACAGGAGAGTTGAGGTGCACATTGAATTCTGCTGTGATTTGATCAGCCGTGGTTTTATGTTTTTTGGATACAATCCGGGTTAGCACCCAAACATCCCTTTTAGACAGCTTCCTCTTACAGCGTCCACAGTTAATCCTGTTGGATGTGGTTGGTTCTTCTTGGTGGTGTGTAGACATTACCCTGGATACCGTGGCTCATGATGCATCACAAAGACTTGCTGTCTTGGTCACAGATGCTCCAGCAAGACGTGCACCAACAATTTGTCCTCTTTTGAACTCTGGTATGTCACCCAATGTTTTGTTTAAAACTATTGTGTATTATGTGTACAATTGTTCCTTCATTTTACTCAGTTTGCAAAAAACAACACAGTAAAATGCAATGTTGTAGTGTTAATTTAACTCTTGTGTGGTGTTCGGGTCTGTGGGACCCGTTTTCATTTTTCACCAAATGATACATTTTTTTTTTTTCTAACTCAAACTCATTGGCATTGGCTCATTTTTTTGTGAAAAACATATATCGATAAACACACACTGTACACCCCCCCCCCCCCCCACACACACACACACATTTATATTACATACAGTATGTTTGGCCAAGGGCTAATAAACATTGCTTCATTTGTAATTTGAAACTAAACAAATTTTCTACTCATATCTTGAGTTAAATTCATTTTCTTTTACATTTTATTAAAAAACTAATAAAAAAAGAGTAGCACTTTTTAAAAGAAATGTAACATAAGAAAGGTAAAGGGCAAATATTAACCATGTAAGCTGTTTATATTGCTTGTAATTTAGGGGAAGCGAGCATGTGTAAAGCATTTTAATGTAGAATTGCTTTTTTTCTGAATTTTTCTGAATTTTTCTGAATTAAATACAAGTAACAAAGTAAACGAGTAACAAAAATATGAACACCACACAAGGGTTAAAGTCTTGGTCTCGATTCTGTCTTATCTCTATGTTCTGGTACGGAGGAGGAGGTGGAGGTTTATTTGAGAGCAGTCGAGTGCAAAGCCTCCTCTCAGTTGTTGTTTTTTTTTTTTTCTTTTTTTTCTGAGAGAGCACAGCTGTGGAAAGTGAAGCACATTTTGAACCAGGAGCCGCTATGTTAATCAATACATCCCTTTATACAATCCACACAGAGCACACACTGCAACATGCAGTTGAAACAATGGTACAAAACGAATGTCACGGCATTAGGCAAACGTTGTACTGTGATTGGCTAATGGGAGCAGGACAGATCACTGCTGTCCATAGCCAGTATTTGATCAATGAACACTTTTTTTATACACTCATCTTCAGAAAGTAGTTACATCTACAAGGGGTTGGACAATGAAACTGAGGTTTCATGACTAAATTGGAGCAGCCTGGTGGCCAATCTTCATTAATTGCACATTATTGCACCAGTAAGAGCAGAGTGTGAAGGTTCAATTAGCAGGGTAAGAGCACAGTTCTGCTCTAAATATTGCAATGCACACTAAAACATTATGGGTGACATACCAGAGTTCAAAAGAGGACAAATTGTTGGTGCACGTCTTGCTGGAGCATCTGTGACCAAGACAACAAGTCTTTGTGATGCATCAAGAGCCACGGTATCCAGGGTAATGTCAACATACCACCAAGAAGGACCAACCACATCCAAAAGGATTAACTGTGGACGCTGTAAGAGGAAGCTGTCTGAAAGGGAATTCAATGTGCACCTCAACTCTCCTGTTTCCACCAGAGCTGTCCGTCACCACAATAAATTATTGTGGTCTAAAACCAGGTGTTTCTGTAGATGAAGAAAAATCTCCAGAGAAATCCAGAGCACAGCCTTTCCAACATGACAGAACTGCAAAGAATTGACTGCAAACAGTTAGTCTTCACTATAGACTTCAGACTATAGACATATTGGGATATAACTCAACAGAGGGAGCAGAAACTGACCAGAACAGGACGACAGGGAATAGAAACGACCGCAGGGACATTATCAACCTTCATCCTCGTCCCCAAATGAAAGGCCTAGACAAAAAAAAAACGCTAGAAACAATAGAGATGAATGACGGAGCGAATGAAGGACCGCATTTAGAGTGCAGTCACAGAGGAGGCGGCCGGCGTACCTGACCACTCCTGTTTTAGGGGCACGGAGCAGAGTAATCTGTCTTGAGGTGAAATTAGTTAAATGCAGTCTCATCCATCATTGGCTGACCCTCCATCGATCCGGCCTGGCCCCTCTCTTTTAAACTGAATTATATTATGAGAAAAAGTGAGAGAATGAATGTCTCGGCACAGAGCACGCCCACATTTTCTCACCGGCATCCAGCCATAATGAGACGGCCTCGGAAGTATTAGGACACGAAAGCTCAATCATCGTTTTCTCTGAAATCAAGAGTATTTAAAAAAGAATGCATCCTGATGAAAAAAATCAAGAATTCTAAAAGTATCCTCAAGTGCAGTCGCATGGACCATCAAAAACGCTAGGATGAAACTGGCTCTCATCAGGACTGCACCAAAAAAGGAAGAGCAATAGTTCCCTCTCTTGTACAGGATAAGTTTTAACAAACAGCATTACATATAAAGATTTCATATTTCATAAAAAACATTACTGAAAACCTTAACTGTAATTGTAAAAGAAAATATTGAAAAATATTTAAGCAAATCTGCAACTGTAAAAACATAATGAATAAAAAGCATAAAATTGGCTCTTTCCTGAACTTTGAACATTTTAAAATCAATATTTTCTACATACAAATTAATCGTTTCATGTCCACCAAACATTTTGTTACGATTGTCTAGTTTTCATGTCTATTTTTTTTTAAGCATGCCAAATTTGTGGTTGATTCCCGATCTAAAATGATTAAGAGTACAGAGTGAAAATGCAGCTTAGCACTTGTTTCTCCTTTGCCTTCTTCACTCTGTGCTCCAGCTCACCCCAAACCATCTGGATTGGGTTCAGGTCCGGTGACTGTGGAGGTTCAGCTCATTTTTTGTTAAGTACATAAAACTCCACATGTGTTCATTCATAGTTCTGATGCTTCAGTGAGAATCTACAATGTAAATAGTCATGAAAATAATCAAGAAAACGCATTAAAAAAGAGAAGGTGTGTCCAAACTTTTGGCCTGTACTGTATTTCTGTTTTCAGAGTCTTCTGGTTCTACTATACTATTTGAATAGTGAATTCAGGCAAAAAGTAGAAAATCAACAGGGTAATTTTGATTCAGGCAGTGAGTCAGATGTACACAGTGTCCTTCAGCAGTGTATCACTGTACACTTCACTTCAGTGCACCTGAATTTTAATGAAAACGAATCCGCCGCTCAGCGCTGCCTCCTGATTTAACTCTCGCCAATTCTCGCCGAGTTCCAGCGACAGCTTTTCTTTCGCTTACGCTACTTTGTCGTCGGAATACCTGCAAATTCCATTTGCCGCATCGAGCCGCGGCGCAAAGGCGTGTTGCGCCGGGCTCGTCACCCACACAGGGAGCGCGGCGCGAGAGCGGCTCGCCGTGTTTTTGTTTTTCGCTTCTTCGTGACTGGAATCAATAGCACAGCGAGGCGCGTCACTAGTCACATTAGTATTGATTCAACCCGACGACCGGGACAGGAGGACACGCGGCAGCTCTCGCGCTCTGCACAACAACAACAGGCTTAAACATGCTCAAACCTCCAGTGGGGGAACATGCAGGCGGACAGGAAGCCAATCGGTTTTATATTAAGCAAATTACCAGCAGCACGCTTCCAGGCCACTGGGTCACGGTGATATAGGCAAAGCAATCGTAAAAAACACTGGAAAATGCATTGAACTGGAATTAAAGCGATAGTGAGGTGAACAATCGAATGTAGAGAATTTGACCTTTGCTGCTTATCCTCACTTACCTCATTTATACCTCTTTAAAAAAAAAAATAATAAAAAAAACGTCCATTTAAAGCACACATTAAAAAAATTAGTTCTCGATGGGGCTGTACTTTATATTGAGACACAATACTGGAGAACCTTCCAGTGAAAGTTTTTTGGTAACACTTTACCTAATTCAGCGAAACACTGACGAAGGAAGGTGCCTGCCTGATGACCCCTGAGAAGAGCTTGCACTGAAGTTTGTGTTAGAGTTTGGATGAAGGGGATTGGTGTGGTCCTGCTCTTGTAATAATTTGTCTCATGAGTTTTTGTAGACGTCTGAGTACTTGGCAGTTGAGGCACGGACCATGAACATAGTTCGCTATGCTTCTGGATTCTTGTCGAGCCAGTATCAGATGGTAGTGGTTGCTGTGTTCTGCTCACGCAACTTATAATGTGATTTATTGTGTGTGATTGTGCTTAGGTAAGTGTGTTGTTGCCATAGTTAAAGGAAGTGAGCTTAGATTAAGGAGGGATTCTGTTTGTTCATAGGTTATTTTTTGGTAGGTCTGTTACTTGGCAGTTGAGGCAATGGACCATGAACATAGTGTTAGGCTGTGCTTCTGGATTCTTGTCGAGCCAGTATCAGATTGTGGTGGTTTTGCTATTGTTGTTAGTTGAGTGAGTAGTAGATCCTGGCTGAGCCCTATGCATAACCCCAGCTGTTAGGTGCAGGATTTGTCAATTTCCTGTATTATATTACTTATAATAACTTTCATTATTATACCATTAATTAATGATTAATAACTGTTATTTTTCACGTTAAGAAACTAAAAAGTTGCTATCACATTTGTAAATACTAATAAACACATTGGCATCATGAACTGCAATTGATAAATGTTTGCCCAGCTAAACATTTCTAGTTTAAAATGTACAAATTCTCATGAGCTAACACTTTGCTAACATTTTTAATATGAAAATCCATGCCGATAATCAAGCATCATGTGTGAGCCTTTGTTGATATTCACATTCTGATGAACTACTGCTTTGTTCACATCTACTGATTATTAGTTAAAAAAATATATTAATGAAAGTTATCATAAACTCTTACTAGTTTTTTTTTGTAACCATGTTTTTTATACCACTAATGATTGTAAAAAAATTCAAACTTTATCTAGTACAGTGATGTAGAATTGTGATAATGTACCTTTTGGCTGGTTAAATGGTAAAATTTGTACTTTCTGCTGTTAGAAAAGACTTTGCACTTTAATACTGGCAAGGATGGATGTTGAGAAATACTTTGATTGGAATAAAAAAAAAAAATCTAAATTTTGGGTCAAAACTGAAGCCAAACAAAAATTAAACATTTGTCCAACTGTCAATAACTAATATCTAATAACTATTTAATATTTAATAACTAATGTTGCATGAGTTCATTAAACGCTACGTAGCTTTTTTGCTTTTTTGGTACCGCTTAAGAATAAGGCTCCTTAATAAAAGGTTTATAAATGGTTTATAAATAAGTCTGTTAAACATTTGTTTGTACATTGTTTTTTGGAGAAATTCCGTATGAGAACAACTTTTGTTTCCATAAAGACCCTTTAAAAACATTACATTTTTTCCCATTATATACAAAATAAAAACGAAAATTTATTACTAACCCTTTCTCACAAACACTTAACTGAGTAATCACCCAACATTTTTCATTTGCAGACCAATAATCATCTCTACTTTATTAAAATGATTAATATTGATGCTCAGCTCATTTTGGACTAAATCCGTTTAGTTCTGTGTAGTACTCTTCTCTTCATTCTGCCCATAGAAATCAAAGTGCACATTTTAGTTTGGTAAGAACCTTTTACAGCATTTGTTCTTTTTGGAGGGGAATGACCCCTTTCTATCTGTTTCTATCTGTTTTTTAGGGGATGACCCCTTTCTATCTCCTACATTCCATCCCCCAAAACCCTCATAACATTGGTTTTCACAGGTACCATTAGTCTCATGAATCATCCGTTCTCTGTGTTTGAGTTGAGATGTTGGGTATTTTGATGGAAGAGGGAAACAAAAAATGGCATGACACCTGTTCATGGGTGAGGTGGCTCATGTAGGACGGTGTCCTTAGAGCTTTTGCTTCTTCATAAATGGTTGGGTTGTGGTTGGAGGTTGAATGCGAAATTATTCCACTGGAGATGAAGCTCTGGTAATAGTTCCAATAAACTGAAAATGGTATAGTAGAGTGGCATAGCAGCCAACTATAAACCCTTTTTGCAACCATTTAGCAAAATCATAGACCATAGCAACCACCTAGCAACACCATATCAATCCTTTAGCAAACACAGTCATTTAGAAACTACCTGGGATAATATTGCAACCACTTATCATCACTTATCAAAACCACATCTACCAGCTTACAACACCCTGAAAACCACTGGAAATACCTTAGCAACCACATAACCATGTGGCCTCAGTTGCTCGGTCCTGCCGCTTTGCGCTCTATAACATCCGAAAAATTAGACCGTTCTTGACGCAACAGGCCACCCAACTCCTGGTGCAAGCGGTCGTCATCTCACGCCTCGACTACTGCAATGCCCTGCTAACTGGCCTCCCGTCCTGTGTAGTAAAACCACTCCAGATGATCCAGAACGCAGCAGCACGTCTGGTCTTCAACCAGCCAAAACGGGCACATGTCACCCCGCTGCTCATTGAGCTCCATTGGCTACCAGTTGATGCTCGCATCAAATTCAAAGCTCTTACAATCGCCTACAAGGTGATACATAACAGGCTCCTTCCTACCTGCACTCGCTCCTGAAGGCTTACGCTACCTCCCGGCCGCTGCGCTCCTCCAATGAACGTCGCCTCGCTTTGCCAAACATTCACACAAAGCAATCCAGACTGTTCTCATACAGAGTTCCCCAATGGTGGAACAAACTACCCTCCACTACCAGATCAGGAGAATCTCTCGCTATCTTTAATAAACTCCTGAAGACAGAGCTCTTCAAAGAGCACTTACTCTCTTAACACCTCTAACACACTAACTACTTCTAACCTCATTTCCTTCTTCCTCTCCTTCACTCCTCTATCCTATTATTCCCCTTTGTCCTCCTTTTATCCCTATCCAAAGATGTTTTTCCTTTAAACTTATTTTACATTGTACTTGACTATTGTAAGTCGCTTTGGACAAAAGCGTCTGCCAAATGTAATGTAATGTAATGTAATAACAACAGGCAAGCACCTGTATCAAGGTGGATTCTACTTTTTTTTTTTTTTGCGCACTGTGTAAATAATTCTGTATCCCTAGACAAATTAAAAAGTTCTAAAGTTACTTTGGAAAAATGTTTATTTTGCATTGACTTCCAATAAAACTTAAATTCCAATTTTTGAAATACACTTTTTAAGTGTTTTGATATGTTATTACCACTATCAGAAAGAAGGTGTCACACCAGCCAAGGCTCATTCTGCTGCTTCTGTCTCTCCCAGTGAACCTAGGAGTGATTCAGGGCAAAAAGACTACAATCCCCAGAATGCTATGGACTACAAACGTGGTGACGTCACGTATCACATGCCGCAACACTGTGATACATCATCTGAGTGGTAATTCGATTCACCTGGGCTTCGTCCTACTTAAGGACTCTACTCTCCTTTGTTCCTCGCCATGTATTGCCCTTTTGTGTTTTTTGAACCCGATTTTTGGATTAACCTTCGGACTGTGTTGTTACTACTTATCAACACCATGTCAAGCACCAAAACAACATAGCAACCTCCTAGTGACCACTTTGTGACACCATAGCTGCCACCTGGGATGCCACAGCAGCCAATTACAAACCCTATACAACCATTTTTTGCAACTATTTAAGACCCTAGCAACCACCTAGCAACACCATATCAATCCTTTAGCAAACACAATCATTTAGAAATCACCTGGGATAATATTGCAACCACTAATCAACACTTATCAACACCACATCTACCAGCTAACAACACCCTGAAAACCACATAACAACAGCCAAGCAAATGTATGAATTCTATTTTTTTATTTGTACACTGTGTAAGTAATTAAGTATTACTAGAATATACTACATATAAAATATACTACAATATAAAAATGCCTTTTTTTACTTGGGAAAAAGTGTTTATTCTGTTAAAACATTTCTGTTTTTTTCTGTAAAGTCACCACTTTTGGAGATATACAGTACAGGCCAAAAGTTTGGACACACCTCTTTTTCAATGAGTTTTTTTGTAGATTCTCACTGAAGGCATCCAAAGTATGAATGAAAACATGTGGAGTTTTATGTACTTAACGCATTGAAAAAGAGAAGGTGTGTCCAAACGTTTTTTTTATTATTACCACTATCAGAAATAAGGGAATAACTAGTACAGTTTCCTCTGTAATCAGAGCACAGCTGCTTTGTCCTCTCTAAAATATCAGGCACAGTGTGACGGGGATCCAGCCGGTGGTCCCGTGTACCTGGCCACGTCTCTCACCAGCGGCAAAGGACAAATTATAAATGCTTCAGGAGCCGCAGAGGAGGTCTGCTTGATTTATTGAGCCAGTTGAGGAGACTGCAGGGCTCTAATGTAACAACTGGACAGTCAAGGCCATGCTTAGCAGATGGTAATGAATCAGGAGCTGGCGTGAGACGAGCGCTCAGGAATCCGCCGCCGTCGCCGCAGAAGCTTGGCAGACGGGCTCTGTAGGAGAGCTGAGAGCATTATTGAAGAAGAGGGATTTATTCTGATCTGGCAACTTTGACCCGGCACTTTGCGGAGCTCGCCGGTTCTCACAGGTCTAACAGATGTGTTTCTGTTAAGGGTTGAATATCTGGACACGTCTAGACGGCTGTAATGAAAGAGTGACTCATCTGTTCTCACGCGGCGCAACGAAACCAAGGAGCTCCTTTGTACATATTAAATATTATATTAAATTTTATATATTAGTGAGGTCAGAGACTGGTGTTCAGTGACTTGAGCTGCATATGAATCAGAAACTGAATCGGTATTGAAAGGAGCTGCATTATTCCAGAGAACATATTTCTACTGCTTCAGATTAGAGCATGAGGGGATTTACACATTTAGCCTTGGGTATGGTGACCTTTGGCTCATCTTCAGTTGTGTACTCTTCTTAATAATTGGATTATTAAGACCAACTATACAACTTTCAGCCACAGCATTAAAGAAACAACCTTAAGTAAAGAAAGGCTACACTAAAGAAAAAAATGATGAGTAAAATTTGCTTAAAAAAGTTTAGCAACTTTCTGCATTTACTTTTTTTTATTAAATTAAATTTCAGATAACTTCAGATAACTTCACCTTAAATGTTACATAGAGTAAATAAGTGAACTGAACTTAAACAGCTGGTCTGAAGTTCATGCTCAGGTCGAGGAGGTAAAAAAAAAACAGGTGGTTTGCTTTTGCTGTTGTTTTTTCAGCTATAGCTGCACAGCTGCACCAAGAGATGTGTGGGTATGAGAGAGAAGCATGTAGCGCTAATGCGTAAAAGCAAAAAGACGCATGAATTCCACGTTATTTGACAATTCACATTCATTTCAAATGTCCATGGATCGGATACGTATCTGATTTAGGACCACATATGGAAGTGAATCTTTAAAAAAAAATCGGATTTGGCACGTTCACACAGCCATGGAAAAATCAGATATGAGGCACATTGGATGTAGCCAAAATGACCTTGATCACCCAGCCACAATGGCGCCCAACGTGGGGCAGGACCCTGACTTCGGCACGGGCAGTGAGGTAACAGTCAACATGAACCAGACCACAATGGCCGTACATTTGGGACAAAGGACCCCACAAAGTCAGAGGGTCCTATGGGGGTGGTGTTGTGCTGCCAAAATGGGCCAAAAAAGACCACCAAAAGATCCACAACAGGACAATAAGCACTCAAGGCCCATCGGCATGACCTACGAAGATCATATCCAGCATCATGATGTTTTTGATGCTTTTTACGACTGCACTTTCAAATTTCTTTAGTTAGTTGAGTAGTTCTTGTCATAAAATTAATTAGAACATTACTCGAATATAGCTATTCCCTGTATACCTGTAACTCTACCTCTTCACTACTTTACAACTGATGCTCTCAAGCACCTTATTAAGAGACAAGAAATTCAAGTTATTAACTCTTGATGAGTTCAGCAAAGCTGTTAACTGAAAGCCTGAATTCCTCTACCTCATAAAGCTGACTAAGAAAATTCAGCCAAGATGCGCAAAACTGTTATCTAAGCAAGATGTGCTACTGTAAAGAATCTAAAACCACTTAATTTAAGGTGTGTCCAACCTTTTAACTGATGCTGTACATTGAGAACCATATTGGTTAATAGAGTCTGTGTGACACAAGGTGCATCCCAATACATTTAGTTTTTCATTCTTCAAAGAAAGCATTCTATAAAGATGTAGCCTTAGATGGCAGATTAGACCACATACGTGATTCTCTGCTTTTGTAAGTAAGCAGACTTTTTAAAGATTGATTTATAAGTTGTCTGACCAGAGGAGGATGGGTCCCACTTATATGTTAGCCATGAGAATACAGCTGAAAGTACATGTGAGCCTTGGTTCCTGCCACTGTTTCTTCTTCCTCCAGCTGTGAGGGAGTTTTTGTCTGTTTTTCCGTTCTGTTGCTAACTGGAGGTTCAGTGGTTTGTCTGATTCTCTGTGCTGGGATCACGTTTCTGTTTTGATTATTTAATTTGTGACTATTAATTGGCTTTTTAATCATGAGCAAAAGTTCAAACACTGTCTTCCCAGCCTACCAAAGCTTCTGCCATACTACTGTACTACAATACAACAAATCACTCAGCTTCTCTTCAGCCAGGAGACTTTACGGCTATAACACTCCATCCACCGTCTCCGTCCCTCACCTCACCGAGACAGAGCCTCCAAAACAACCTCCAGATATCCAAATACATCAGACCGAGCACCCGTCCTCCGTCCATATTTATATGCCTCCCTTATAAACGTGTCCTTTAAGTAAAGCAAAAATATTATGCCGGGGAGGAGCGGCTGCAATCGCAGGCCCGATCCATTAATTTCCCCCGCCAGCGCCACTCGCATCCAGCGCCGAGCCGAGAGGTGACCTTTTCCGTGTTCAAGGTAAGTAGAGACGAGCGATACAGACAAATGAGACACTGGAGAGCGAGAGAAAAGAGAGAGCGAGAGGGCGAGAACGAGAAAAAGAGAGAGAGAGAGAGAGAGAGAGAGAGAGAAAGAAGACGAGAGAGGTCTACAATAGACCTGGCAAATCAGCCCTGACAGAGAGGATGGAGCTTTACAGGAGAGAAAAGAAAAGAAAAGAGAAAGAGAGAGAGAAAGAGAGAGGGAGAAAGGGACTTAATTGCTGTAAAAGAAGGTGACTCTCAGGAATAAATAAGAACGAGGCTTTTTTCGATGCTGTTCAGCACTTCTGCTTCTGGCACTGATGAAAGAATCCTTTACTTTGTTTGTTCAGCAACTGTACTTTTTTCTTTATTTCAGGCTGTAGAAAGGTTGAAACTTCATGGTGGTCGTTTTTAGGGCTTTGTTGTCACCGTTTTGTCCTGTTTTTGCGTCTCTCTGGTCTGTTTGTGTGTTTATCCCATGTCCATGCCCCTGTTGCTTAGCTGTTCGTTTGTAGCTCCGCCCCCTTGTTACCAGGTCCCAGGTGTTTCTTGTTTCCTGTCCCCTTCTTTGTGTATAATCATACCACAGTTTAGTGATTATTAGCCGGTAATGCACTGTAACCGAAGCTCTCCATGTATTACTCCCCCCACATACAGGTAACTTAGCAATGATGCAGCGCTTACAAACCAAATGCAATATCATTAAACACCACTGTGAGGTGCTAGATCCTATAGGCACAGTGCAGAAACGCTATGTCTCAAATAGGCGGCGCAGACAAAGACACGGTCCCACAAATAAATAAATATAAAGCTCAGTGATTTGAAAATCTGAACACATTATTACACACATTATCAGCCTCCAATATCAGGGTAAGAGTTTTTATTATTAAAATAAAAGCTTAAGTGTATAAATTTTACAATTAATATCGGTTATTTCAAGCTAAATGTAAGGTGAAACCGCTTTTCACTTCATTGGAGAAGACACAACAAAAAAGCATTCTTAATATTTAATGTAAGTCAGTGTAAAAAGATTTTAAGTAATTTCATAGCATTTTTTATATATTTTGACACACTGTAAAGAACATGCCAAAAGTGAAAAACAGCAAAAAAAGACCTTATAGACCTTGATATCCTTTTATATGTAAATTATTTTAGTTTCGATAAGTATAGACCACAATTTATGTAACAATATTTTGAGTTTCAATATGTTTCAGTTGATGACCCCCACATCTACCCCACATACCTGCAACTTCTGGAAAATGAATTTAATAATTTATTAAATAACTCTTGTAATAAACATCATTCAGGGAGAGATGCTGTAAATAATGTTTACTGAGATATAGTACTGATTATTACTTACTGATATTGAATTATTATTCAGTCCTAGTTTGAACATCTTTGACTGTCCATTTATGCAACTTTTTTTGATTGTTCAGCACCAAAAAAGTGTAAAATTATAAGAAAATAAAGAAAAGTGTAAGTAATTAGCTAATTAGTGTAAGATAAGGTATGCACGGTATGTACTGACACAATTGCATAGTAATAGAATAGTAATAGCGTAGTTATTACACTATATTTATCTTATAAATTATTTATATTTCCATAACAAATGAGAGTTTTCACATTTAACTTGTACATATTTTTTACATTGGTGTGAAAGACAAATACATGTTTGTTTGTTTTATTCAGAGAGTTTTCACATTAACTTGTATATATATATATATTTTTTACATTGGTGTGAAAGACAAATATTTTTTTTTTCCCAGAGAGTTTTCACATTACCTTGTATATATATATATATATATATATATATATATATTTATGTTGGTGTGAAAGACAAATACATGTTTTTTTTTTCCAGAGAGTTTTCACATTTAACCTATATATATATATATATATATATATATATATATATATATATATATATTTTTTTTACATTGGTGCAAAAGACAAATACGTGTTTGTTTTTTTTTGTTTTTTTCCAGAGAGTTTTCACATTTAACTTGTCTATATATTTTTTACATTGGTGTGAAAGACAAATACATTTTTTTTCCCAGAGAGTTTTCACATTAACTTGTTTATATATATATATATATATTTTTTTTTTTTACGTTGGTGTGAAAGACAAATACATGTTTTTTTTTTCAGAGAGTTTTCACATTAACTTGTATATATATATTTTACATTGGTGTGAAAGACAAATACATGTTTTTTTTTTCAGAGAGTTTTCACATTAACTTGTATATATATATTTTACATTGGTGTGAAAGACAAATACATGTTTTTTTTTCCAGAGTGTATTCACATTACCTTATATATATATACATATATATATCAAATCAAATCAAATAAAATTTATTTGTATAGCGCTTTTTACAACAGGTGTTGGCACAAAGCAGCTTTACAGAAACATGATTACAGGACAAAGAATCAGGCAAAACATTACACATAGAAAATACAGAATACAGAACCCCCAGTGAGCGCGGAGGCAAGGAAAAACTCCCTCAGAGCTGCAGGAGGAGGAAGAAACCTTGGGAGGACCAAGACTCACATTAAAGGGGGGACCATCCTACCACTGGTCAAACGGCTTTTAAATTAAAATTTAAAAAGTCTTTTATACATCCATATAGGTTTTATGTACTCAGGAGTGTAATAGCGCCACTAATGGCTTGGATGTAATCTGTAGTGGAGAGTAAGATGGTCGATGAGCAGCTGATCTGTGGTGGTGGTGGAGAAGAGCTGACTTCAGAAACTTCCATCAGTCTGGCCGGACAGGAGACGCGAGAGCCTGAGGGTCCAACATCAGTATCGGGTCAGACAGGTGGGCAGTCAGTAACTCGGAGGAAGGCAGATAGATGGAATTAGTTTTGACTGGATTTATGCAAAACTGAGAATATTAAAACATTATCAGAGTGTGGCAAATGACTCCGGCAGAACTGAATAAAACAGCCTAACTAAAGGCAGAGAGCCAGAAGGTAACATAGACATGGAGGCACCCTGAAACACCAGCATCCACCCACTCCACCGTCCACAAACCTGAGTGACCGTGTGCAGTGGGAGAACAACAGCACCAGCATCTCAGTTTACCACAATTTCCTCTGTCCATGAACCCCTGAATCTGCAGCCTTATCTAAAGGGAAAAACATTAATTACCAAAAGCTAAACTAAACAAGTAAGTTTTCAGTCTAGACTTAAAGATTGAGACTGTGTCTGAGTCCCGAACATATTCGGGGAGATTATTCCAGAGTTGAGGCGCTTTATAAGAGAAAACTCTTCCTCCTGCAGAGCTCCTCTGAATTTTAGGCACTACTAATGAACCAGCACCCTGAGATCTAAGTAATCGCGGTGGTTCATAACAGGAGATGAGGTCTTGTAAATACTCAGGAGCGAGTCCGTGTAGGGCTTTATACGTTAACAGGAGAATTTTATAGTCTATGCGGAATTTGACTGGAAGCCAGTGCAGTGCTGATAGTACTGGACTAATATGGTCAAATTTTCTAGTTTTAGTAAGGACCCTGGCTGCAGCATTTTGAACTAGCTGAAGTTTATTTAAGTTACTGCCGGAACATCCAGACAGTAGCGCATTACAATAATCTAGCCTTGAGGTAATAAAGGCATGTACTAATTTTTCTGCGTCATGCAGTGATAGGGCATTTCTTAGCTTGGCGATGTTACGGAGGTGTAGAAAAGCTGTTCTAGTAACATTAGATATGTGTTTATCGAATGCTAGATCTGAATCTATGATAACTCCAAGGTTTTTAGCTGCTGAACCAGGGGTGGCTGAGAAGTCAGCCAGATTTAGCATTAAGTCTGAATATATATATATATATATATATATATATATATATATATATATATATTTATATATATATATATATATATATATTTTTTTTTACATTGGTGTGAAAGACAAATACATGTTTTTTTTTTCAGAGAGTTTTCACATTAACTTGTATATATTTTTTATATTGGTGTGAAAGACAAATACATGTTTTTTGTTTTTTTTTTCCAGAGAGTTTTCACATTTAACTTATATAATAACGTATATTATTTTTTATTTTATATTGGTTCGAAAGGCAATGATGATTTATTTTTTTATTTTTTTATTAGAGAAATAAGAAATAGACAAGAATGACAAGAACATTGACATTAAATATGATATATTTAACATCATACAATCATATAATCTCCTCACGATTCTACTTTGCTAGTTTAGAGAAACGTGTAAGAAGAGAAGTAGTAAAGAGTGTTTTAAAGGTGTCTGTTCCTCGTCTGGGGGTCTTCAGGGGATTAATATGACTTTCGTAGAGGCGTAGAGTCCTGATTCCTGCTGGCTCGCCTTTCTCCAGCCCTCCAGCATCCCCCCCGGTAGTGCTTCAGGTGGCTCAGACGTGTGCAGACTGCCGCACATGCATGTTAGGTTAACTATATCAAATGACTTTGGAAAGGCGCTTGCATTTACACCATTGACTGGGCTCACGGCTGGGCTTAATTGGGTCTGGATGTATTGAGCGGTCTCCTCTTGCCCGCGGTCGATCCTGCAGCCTGCCGTCGAAGGGCCGGCCTCACGCTTTAAATCCATAGACCTGCCTTAGGGGTCACGCGCTGGCTTCACTTCATGCGATGAGCACACGAGGAATACACAAGCACACGTATCTGTTTTTATACTGCCTGGGCAGCGAGTGGAGGCGTGGGCAGTGTGTCCGATTGTTTATTAGATTTAAAAAAACAACTGGTAACACTTTCTATGAATGTCATCTTTATCCACATAACCACTATAACCACATTCATAACATATTATAATGCATTCTTAAGGCGTTATAAACATGGCTATAAATGTAATAAATGTAAAAATGCATAACCCATTATAGCCATGTTTGTTAAGCATTATGACCTGTGATCATAATACATTATAAGCTGTGCTTATAAAATATATGTTAAAATAGTATATCTCTATCATAAATAATCTAGTCCTACAATGAAAGTCTGGCACTTTACTTAGAGGGCACAAAGCCCTGTTATAATACATTATAATTGACTATAATTAATATTATATTTAAGACAAGAATAATATATGAGTGGTTAAAAATATATTTATAGGATTATTGAGGGTGGGTCTGCAAGCAGGGACTGAGTTTCTTGGTATATCTATAGCATGTTATAACCGCAGCTATTAATGCATTATAATCACAGTTCATGATGCATAATAAACATTGCTATAATTAATTATACATTTTTATAAATATGTATAACCATGTTTACAATGTCTTATAAATGCATTATAATGTGTTATGAGTATGTTTATAGAGTCTAATAGAGATGACATTCAAAGAAAGTTTTACCCAAAAACTTCAGTTTCTGAATTAGTTTCTTTAATTTTGCTATTTATAGGAGTTTTAAGAGTTCAGAGTTCAGTATTTGGTGGAATAACCAAAGGTTTTTAATCACAGTTTTCTCCTCCACCAGTCTTACACACTGCTTTTGGATAACTTTATGCCTTACACTCCTGGTGCCAAAATTCAAGCAGTTCAGCTTGGTGGCTTGATGGCTTGTGATCATCTATCTTCCTGTTAATTATATTTTTTATTATATATTAGAAAAAAAAAACAAATGAGGAGTTTCTTTGATTTTACCAAATTGAAAACCTCTGGAATATAATAATTAAGAGGAAGATGGATGATCACAAGCCATCAAACCAAACTGAACTGCTTGAATTTTTGCACCAGGAGTAAAGCAGCATAAAGTTATCCAAAAGCAGTGTGTAAGACTGGTGGAACATGATGCCAAGATGCATAAAAACTGTAATTTCTGAACTCTTAAAACTCGTTATGAATATGAACTTTTTCATTTTCTTTGCATTATTTGAGGTCTGAAAGCTCTGCATCTTTTTTTTTTGTTTGTTTTTTCAGCCATTTCTCTTTTTTTGCAAATAAATGCTCTAAATGACAATACTTTTATTTGGAATTTGGGAGAAATGTTGTCCATAGTTTACTAAATAAAACAACAATGGTCATTTTACTCAAACATAAACTACCTATAAATAGCATGTATTTTTTAATGCTATTTATATTTATATTTGTTTTCACTTTTCAGAACTATTTTGTAACGTATGCATATTTATATTTATATTTTAAGGAACACAAATTAGGCGCTTATTAATGTCTTATTATTTGCTTAATAAAGCCTTAATTAGACATTAGTAAATGATTTATTCACTACTTATTAGGATTTATTCTGTGTATTCAGTGTTATTGGTGCTTAACTAGGGGTCTGTTATGTGGAAATGATTAATAATGGCTGTATTAGTTCTTATAGTGCAGAATAAACAGTTATGTTAGCACCCTGTTATAAGCAGATTATTAAGCATTAACTATTAGCTAATTCTACATGTTATTAATGTTCTTATAATTGGCAGCAGTTTGATCTATGTGAGTTTGGTAAGGTTATGGCTGTGCTGGAGTTTATTAAGAGTTAATAAGGGCTTAATAAGCTACTAATAGACCAAGATGAGCATCATATTCTAAAGTGAGCTTCTGTGCATCACTAATCGGTGACTAAAAAGAACTGAATAAATATATTTAATCAATCACAGACCCCTAATTAAGCACCAATAACACTTAATAACACGGGATAAAGCCTAACGAGTGGTGTATAAATCATTCACAAATGTCTAATTAAGGCTTTATTAAGCAAATAATAATAAGACATTGATAAGAGCCTATTTTTTTCCTTCAAATAAAGTGTTACCATATTTATTAATCATAAGTTAATGGTCTATTAATGAAAGCTATTACAAATTGTTACCCACACATTTTATTACTAATCCTACAAAACATTTTTAATCCTAACTAATTAATGGATTTCTCACTTCAGATTTTGTGATTGGTGTAAATTAGCCATGTAAATTAGCTATTAGTCTTTGCTTGTTTTTCCTACATAGTGAGGACATCAGATTAGAAACACACGGATGCCTTCGTTCACACACATGGAGCGCCATGGATTGAGTTGTTATCCTGCTCTCTATCCTCTGAAATAGCCCCTCCGAGACTTCAGGCTGACTTCCCAGCATCTGTCACTGAAGTTGTTTTATTGCTCATGTTGTCCTTTGTATGAAGCAGTGTGGGAGTATTCCCCCATTGGCCTGTGCTTTGTGTTTCTTGTCAGAGCGGTAATAACGTCTCCGGACGTTTTTTTCTCTTTATTTTTGTATCCCGCGCTGCGCAGTAACAGCACGGTATACGTACGAAACCCTCAGAAGGCCAAATGTTCATAGCCGGCCACATAATTACCTTTTTCCCTTTTAGAACTCTCCTCGGTATGAAGTCTGACCTCTTCATATTCTTCAACGCCTACTTTCTGTGAAGACTATTTCCAACAGGCTCTGAAAATAACCCGAGAATATCGTCAGTGTGCGCCTGGTATGCAGGCAGGTCTGGGCCTTCTTCAAGGATATGCGAGAAAAATGTAGAAAAAAAAAAACAGCCTGTACTGCTGTACGATATACAGTACAGGCTAAAAGTTTGGACACACCTTCTCTTTTTCAATGTGTTTCTTTTTGTTCATGATTATTTACATTGTAGATTCTCACTGAAGCATCAAAACTATGAATGAACACATGTGGAGTTTTATGTACTTAACAAAAAAAATGACCCGTCCTTCACAGTCACCGGACCTGAACCCAATCCAGATGGTTTGGGGTGAGCTGGAGCACAGAGTGAAGAAGGCAAATGGTCTTTCACCAGGAGGTACACTACCCAAAAGATGCCTCTTAGGGCAGCAGGTGAAGCACTTTTATGCCCATTGAGGCAAGACCCAGCATCCAATCAGACTACATCTTTCATCGGTTGTAAATCCAGGTTAAAACAGGTAAATGCATGTAAATCCATTCTTCATGGACTTCCTCAGCTAACCATGTTCATGGAACCGTTTTTTTTTTTTTTATGTAAAATTTTAAATGATCTGGAAACGTTTCTGCAACATCACTTTTTAGTTTTAGTTTTAGAAATATTACTTTTACTCTTACTAAAAAAAAATTACTGATGAAAGTCACACAGAGTTAATATATAACTCCATACAGTGTTAAATTAACTCTAAAAAACTCTTGTGGTAGATATACTATAGTGGGTGGGACCATAAGGTATCTAGGAGAGTGTTAAATTCAACCCTTAAAGAGTTAATTTAACACTGTCGATTTTGCTGTGAATACATACAATAAATGGCCCAAGGACTGAGCCTTGGAGGATACCACATCTCATAGTTATCTTATTGTCTAGTTTCTGTTGAGAATATTGCCAATGGAATATGATTTTCTGGAGCAGGTAAACATGATTAACTTATTGGCCTGTGATTCCTCAGCTAACCATGTTCATAGAACCGTTTTTTTTATGTAACGTTTTTAAATTATCTGGATACGTTCAAACATCAATTTTAAGTTTTATTTTTAGAAGTCTTACTTTTACTCTTACTTTTCAATATTGTTAGTCTTAATATAGCTACTCAATGCTGATATATATATATATATATATATATATATATATATATATATATATATATATATATATATATATATTGTTTTCTCAGGTATAGGCTTGGCTCCACTGATTAATACACATTTGTACTTTGTATTAATCTGGATAGCAACATCTGCTAAATGTGATATACGTGCTAAGCATCCGGAAACGTTGATGCTTTACAGGTTAATCAACATCTGCCTACCTGTGATTTCGATGCTAACCACTTAATTCTCCACCATCTGCCAGCAAATCGTATGGATTCCATCTGGATAAAAAATGGAAACTCTGATTTTTTATTTTTTTTTTATGAGTAGGAGAGTTATCTGCATTGTGAGGCTTAATCAGAGAGGAAAGACTTGTTGAGGTTGGAGGTCGGAACAGACTGGAGGGATGTGGAATGAACGTTGCTTGGTGTTCACGCTGTTGCCTACAGTGTGTATTATTATTATTTTATTTTTCTGAACATGCTGTACAGTAGCACGCTGTGTTTTCCAGGACGAGCCTGACGCCTCCAGTCTGACTGACTGTTCACTTTTCATCCAGAAATGAGTAAACGCCAGGCAGGTTTTTGAGAATATTCAATGCGCCAGAACAGCGAGGGAAGGAAAGAGGTCATTCAAAGTGCTTTGCATTTTTTTAAATGAATAAATTAGAAAAAATAGAAATGATAAAACTAGAAAAGTACATTTTTCCCAAGAAAACACTGCATAGTTGCACAGATGCCGTGGATTTAGACAGTTGCTAGGCTACCTGGTTGCTGTGGTATTCCGAGTGGTTTCCATGGTGTTGCTAAGTGGTTTGTACGTGGCTGCTATGGTGTTGCTCTATGGTATAATAAAATATAGTTTAATATTCCAGGTAATTGATTCAGTGGTTGCAATGAAGTTGCTAAGAAGTTGCAAGGTGATTGCCACTGAATCCGCAGTGGCTGCTATGGTTGTTGCAGTGGTGTTGCTAAGTGGTCACTATAGCATCCCAGGTGATTATTGAAGATACTGAATTCCAGTTGGTTTCTATGGTGTTTCTAAGTAGTTGCTATGGTATCCTGGGCAGAAAGTCTGGTTTTGGTGAATGTACACTGAATTGGTGTTATACTGTGGCAAATTGATTCCTATAGCATTTCAGGCTGGTGCCATAGGTGGTTGCTGTGGTTTCCCTGGTGCT
Organism: Astyanax mexicanus; assembly: GCF_023375975.1. Lineage (NCBI taxonomy): Eukaryota > Metazoa > Chordata > Actinopteri > Characiformes > Acestrorhamphidae > Astyanax > Astyanax mexicanus. The sequence goes on from NC_064429.1 coordinate 32,654,625, forward strand.
TTCATTTGAAAAGTATAAAACTAGAAAAGTGAATTTTCCAAAGAAAACAGCGTAGCTGCACAGCTACAGTGGGGTTAGGCAGTTAATTGGCTGCTGATACATGGTTGCTTTGGTATTTCAAGTGGTTTTCATGGTGTTTATAAGTGGGTGCTATGGTGTTGCTCTATGATTACTACAATATTCCAGGTAATTGCTTCAGTGGTTGCAATGAAGTTGCTAAGAAGTAGCAAGGTGATTGCCATTGACTCCCAGTTGGTTGCTGTAGTGTTTCTATGTTGTGTTTGCTATGGTGGTTGCTGTGGTATCTCAGGTGGTTGCAATGGTGTTGCTAGGTGGTCACTATATCATCCCAGGCGGTTACTTTGTGATACTGAAACCCAGTTGGTTGCTGTAGTGTTCCTAAGTGGTTGCTATGGTATCCTGTGCAACAAACATGGTTTTGATAATAGGACACTAAATTGGTGTTACACTATGGCAAAACTAAGAAAGTAAATTTTTCCAAAGAAAACACGGCATAGTTGCACAGATGCCGTGGATTTAGACAGTTGCTAGGCTACCTGGTTGCTATGGTATTCATATTGGTTTTCATGGTGTTGCTAGCACTTTCCTATAATGTTAATAATTGATTTGCTATGTGGTTGTTGTGGAATCCCAGGTGGTTGCTAAGTGGTGAAGTGATTGCTATAGCATTTCAGGCAGGGGCCATGGGGATGCAGTTGCTAGCGTGGATGTTATAAAATCCAGGTGGTTACTGTGGTGTCCAATGTGCTTTCATAAAAAAAATAGAAATGATTAAACTAGAAAAGTGAATTTTTCAAAGAAAACAGCATAGCTGCACAGCTACAGTGGAATTAGGCAGTTACTTGGCTGCTGATACATGGTTGCTATGGTAGTTCAAGTGGTTTTCATGGTGTTTGCTATAGTGGCTGCTATGGTGTTGCTCTATGACTACTACAACATTACAGGTAATTGCTTCTGGGGTTGCAATAAAGTTGCTAAGTGGTCACTACAGCATCCCTGGTGGTTACTTGATGATACTGAATCCCAGTTGGTTGATGTGGGGTTTCCAAGTGGTTACTATGGTATCCTGTTTCCTGCATGACAAATTGACACTGAATTGGTGATAGATTGTGGCAAAGTGATTGCTACAGCATTTCAGGCAGGTGCCACGGAAATGCAGTTGCTGGGGTGGTTGTTATAGAACCCAGGTGGTTGCTGTGGTGTCCCAGGTGCTTAGATTTGGGGATACTCCAAGTCCTTTGTGTAGTTTGTTTTAATTCCAGGCTTTAGAACAAGAATCTGTATGATCTAAGCTATCCATCTCCAGGCAATTGCTAGGCTTCTTGCTACATGGTTGCTATGGTAGTTCACGTGACTTCTATAGCATTGCTAAGAGGTTGCTAAGGGGTCTTTAATGAGTCACGGGTGCTTGTTATGACTTTGCTTGTTGCCAGTTGGTTGCTATGGAGTTCTGGAATTGGTTTCCTTTGGTTTAATTCTCTGTTGTGGTATCCCAGGTGTTCACTAACGTATGGTTCCATGCATTAACTAAGTGGTTGTTGTGATATTCCAACTGGTTACTGTGGTGTTGCTAAGTTGTTACCAGGTGGTTGCTCTGGTGTTGTTCATGCAGTGATTTATAGACGGGTAGCTTCACTTCTACAGCTAACTAATCTATTGTATAGCTCACCAGAAGCCTGTGTAGGGATGTTAGAACCGAATAAATGCACTCGGTTCTCTTTGTTCTGGTTAAAAAACACTCTTTCATTTTGAATCAGCTGGAGCTCTTTAATGCGTTTTTTTTTTTTTTTTGGGAAGACCAGTTATAACAGCTCTATAGTAATCAATCCGGCTGGAGATAAAAGCATGGATGAGCTTCTCCAGATCTTCTTCAGACTTCATATCTTTGATTCTGGCTGTTTTTGGGGATGATAAAAGGCTGTTTTGAAGATGTTTTAATGTGGCCCGTGGTGCTGAGATGAGAGTCTGTTTGTCTGTTTGAACACCAAGATTTCAGACTTGTTTAGAGAGCTCTGGACTCAAGGTGTCCAAAAATATTGAGATCTTTCTAAGTACTACCAAATCACCAAATTATAAGACGGTTATTAATGATTTTCATATCTTGATACAGCAAATACATAATGATCATAATCAAAGTATTGAGACACCAATTTCACAAATCATTGTTTCTTATGAAATCAAGGGCATTAAAGAGTATATTCAGCTTTTGTTGGAGTAACTGTCTCTACATTCCATGGAAGAAGACTTTCTACTGGATGGAAATACGTTGAGGATTTGATTGCATACAGTCACAGCAATTCCCCAACTCAGGGATACAGGGATTACGTCTAATCTTGGATTACAAAGAATTTTGAATGTAAATTCGCCATATAAATTAAAGTATAGTCTATGACTAGGCTTAATCTCTGTCTGACAAACAAAACCAAAAATGCTGTGATTAATGGACCAATTGAAATGCTCCAAAATAACAAAACAAATCGGGAATCAAGAGTTTTTTTTTTTTTTGCATTAACTAAACGAAAATTAATGGGCCGAGAACTGAGCCCTGGAAAATACCACATTTTACATTAATCTTATTAGATGAATTACCTTAGTGCTACCAAAATTAGCGCTACGGTTTACAGTATAATAACACCATAATACCACCATAGTATTAAATTAAACTCTTAAAGAGTTCATTTAACACTGTCATTTTTGCTGTGAATACATACAATAAATGGCCCAAGTACTGAACCTTGGGGGATACCACATTTTATAGTTATCTTATTAGATAGTTGCGCCTATTGCTGACGTAAGTGTGCAAATGCACATAAACACACACAAATACACAGCTTGTCTAGTTTCTGTTGAGAAGTATTGCCAATAGAATAGGACTCTCTAGAGCAGGCAAATATGATTAACCTATTGGCCTGTATTCTCTGGAATTGGGGCTGGGGTTGGGTAAAGGTTATCCAACCTCCTGACCTCATGAATCAATCAAATTCTCACAGCAAGCCTCCAAAATGTGGTAGAAATCTGTCTACCCTGTGCAGTAGAGGCAGCTACTTCAACTCAAGCACAATAAACCTTTTAAATAACCTATTTTTGCCCATATAATGTGTGTCGAATTGCGTAAAATGAATAATCTAGAGTCTTTTATCAGCTGAAGGTCAGTCATCCCTAATCTCCTCATCAGCCTCTATTTTAGGCTCAGCAGGCCACGCCACATGCTTTTCATCACTAAAATTAGCCAAATCATAGACCTAGCCAGTACATTAGGACCTCTTTTTAAGGTCAGCGCATAGAAAATACTTCCCCCAGCTACTTATCTGCCTCAGCCCTAATATGATGGATGGGGATCATTAAAAATGTACACCATCTCATGACCGTGTAATGGCCTGAGGGACTTCTGAGTGTCTCACCATGAAAACATTCAGCAGTGTGTGGCGGAAAGCATCTATCTTCTGCATATTTTGTATTTTTTTTTGGTTTGTTTTCTACATAAAAAAAAAAAAAAAAATAGAACAATCCTTTCTGACGACCACTGTATTTTAATAATACGAGCCGATATCCGGGGCTGTGTGCCCGGCGTCAGCGCTGTGAAACGAGCCGATATCCGGGGCTGTGTGCCCGGCGTCAGCGCTGTGAAACGAGCCAATATTTGGGGCTGTGTGCCCGGCATCAGCGCTGTGAAACGAGCTGATATCCGGGGCTGTGTGCCCGGCGTCAGCACTGTGAAACGAGCTGATATTCAGGGCTGTTTTCCCGGCGTCAGCGCTCTGGAATGAACAAAAATGATTGAAGGTTTTTTGACTAGTGATCTTTTGTGTTATAGTTTCATTATTGACCCAATCAAGTTGTATACTCTACAGATAGGTGAGACATTTAGAATCATAAAACTTATTTTGCTTTAATTTAATCTCCTTCTTTTATTACCAAACACAATTCTGGTTGTGTTCACATAAACATAATACCATCTCTTGCAGTGTGACAAAAGGCAAATCAATAATTTTGAGTATATGTATGTATACATGCTCTCAACTCACCCCCAAATTTGACATCCTACAGTAAATGCTCAATCAAATGAATAGGGTAAACATGCGTTGAAGAACATTGGTATTAAAATTGTGTGAAATTGAAACCAATAAATCCATAATTTCTACTATTTACTTACTTAGAAGTATTTTGTCTCAGTAGTGTAGTCGCTGTGAAGTGTAGAGAATAGTTTTGTGATATATTGAATATCGCTGAATCGCAGTTTTGAGATATCACCGTTATCATTAATTTACAAGAATCCAGAATTCTTTAACAATCATTAAAAACGAAAAACAGCTTCATAAACAGCTCCTGGTCAATCAATGTCCTTTAGCCAATAGCCTTTTGACCACAGATCAATACTCAGCTTCCTGTAGAACATGTGTCTGTACCCCGTGTATCACCATACAGGCGGTAATGTGAGTAATACGCTCCGGGCTGGTAATGTGTAATGCCTTGTTAAGCTCCATCTAATATCTGGACACTAATCACAGGCCGCGGCCGGGCGGCGCAGACTGAAACCCGGGGCTGATAATGTGATTACGGCTTTTTAATTTGAATTATAATCTGATTTACAGCAGACTCCTGAAGAACGGCAGGCGAGGGTGATGTCCGCCATCCATCAGGTCAGAACCATAAAGAATCATGTCTGTAAAACAGAATTTGTGATTTTACAGATATTACAGAGTCTGTACAATCTGTAGTTAATGAAAAAAGTGACACCTGAGGGCCTGAAGACCACCAACATACAGTAAAATAAAGACCATCAGATTGTATGAATCTTTTGATGAGCCGTAGATGGTGAAATATCTGAACTCTTTACAATTTCTGTGTTAAGAAACATTTATTAAAAATTGTTTAATTGTTTCAAGTTTTAGATGTAGTTTTTCATAGATTGGTCAATGTCTATCTACCGTTACTTCTGAAAGACTCTGCCTCTCTAAAATGCTCTTCTAATACCCAGTCATGTGAGTTACTTGCAGTTTTTAATTATCGTTTTTCTGTTGCATTATAAGGCGCACCAGAAAAAAAAATTTGGCCTTTTTTTCATACATAAGGTGCACCGAATTATAAGGTGCACTATGCCACAATACCCAGCTGGCATTTCAATGTTGATTAAATGTTGACCAATGTAGAGGTTATGGTTTAATCAACGTTAAATCAACTGTTGATTTTGATATAGCAACGTTGTTTTAAAGTTATATGTTCAGCCTTTAATAAACCGTAGCTCACCAAAATTAGAAAATCTTATGGTTAACAAAGTGTTAACAATAAACTGACATCACTGTAGTAGAGCTGAGCATAACAAAAGTTTATACCCACCACTACCAATCTGATTCAGCCTCTGATCTCAAAAACACTAAAACAGTAAAACTATCAGAACATGAACATGATGTTAAATTAAAAATCAGTTACTGCAAATAGAAGTAAAACACGGTTTCATTCCTCCATCCAACCGTTTATAGAAATTATATGGTGATGAAATGTAAAACGCTGATTCAAAAGGCAGAAGGTTGAGGACATTATGTTGATTTAATGTTAGCACAACCATCGAACATTAAACATTTATTCAAAGTTGTTTCACATGCATTACTTCATAGTCATATTTCAACCACATTTCAACATTGAACGTCGGTTGTGAGCCAGCTGGGTAGTAAGAAACAGGGGTGTAGCCATGTTTTCCTTCTGATTCAGCAGATAGACCTGTAAATGTGATGGGCAGTGCTGCACCGCGGGCTTCCAGCAGGGGGACTGGTAGACATAGGGGAGGAAATGGTAGAGTGGGATCCCAAATCTCCAACTCCCAGAATCCCCGGCGGTGATTAGTGTCAACCAGCTGCACCTGTGCACTACCCTATATAAACCCCAGTCAAACCAGACCTCACTGTTGCACCTTCACTGAGGGGTGACCGGTACTAGAGGGTATAAGAAAAGAAAAGAAAAGAAAAGGTGATCTCAAAAGAAAGCCACACACAAAGAAAAGAAAAGAAAATATCTTGAAAGAGAGCATAAAGAGAGGACTGAGCAGTGCTCAGCCTGTTTTAAGTTTGGTTGCGTTTTATTTTGGTTTATTTGAAGATTAAAGCTGTCTTTTGGTGGTACATTCCATTTTGTGCCATTTCCTTTGTTCTGTTTCCCGCCTTTTTCCACACCTCTTGTAGGGGATTTTTTCCCACCCATTCTCCTTAGAGAAACAGTCACTTAAGCAAAACATATTTAAAATTATTATCCCAATCCATGACTAGAACTAAATAATACATAATAGAACTATATCCTTATAAGTATATACATTTATACTTATACATGTATACATAATGTATACATGTATACATTTATACATTATATTTATACATTAATGCTAATGCTACACTGGGGCATGCTGGGTGTTCTGGTAAGCCAGGGTGAAATTAGCTAGCGGTTCGTCCTATGTAGCTTATTTTAACACAGTAATCACGCAGACTACAGTCCAATGTACTCACCTCTAAGCATCAAAATAGCTAGCGCTTAGCGGGGTTAGAGGCTAACTCTAATGCCAGTAGTGCTTCAGACTAGAGTCCAAGATAAGTCACAAATCTTTCAGTTATTTATGATTTATGCATTTTTAGGTTTGAGTCCAAGTCAACTCATGTTTTTAGACTAGAGTCCAAGTCAAGTCAAAGTCTAGAGCCTAGTATAAAACAACTGTAGCTATCATTGGTGAGTAGAAGATCACATGTACAGTATTTGTAGGTGTCTTAAGTGCATCTTAAACTCAAGCCTCTAAATTTATTTCCCATCTGAACTTATAAATATAGTATATACTAATTCCTTTTTATGTGTAATTGTAGATGTTGCAATGCTGTTTTCTTAATTTTTCTTCAAGTATTTGGCACAGTACAGATGGCTTACAGTGTATAACCACACTATTAATTAGTCCCTGAACTTTTTTTATATATTGTAGTATAAATAAAACTATATCAGTAAGTTGAGTATACTCAAATATGCACAATACATACTAGGAACTGATCAATTTTTGATTATGGTTTCATGAGACCCTGTTATTTCACAATGCAATGTGATACAGTAAGAAAGGAGCTAGTCATACCTGAAAGAATATTACTGTAACACTGCATTATTTGGCTTACCCTGACAGCGTGGAATGCTGGGAAGGGTAAAGTTTGAGGGTGATAAAAAGTGACAGCCCATCACTAGGCCTCCTGCTGTAAAATGCTGCTCTTTTACTGCTAAGGCTAATGCATGTTGGACGATCGTATTCTTGTGTATTTTATGGTTTCGTCCAATAAAAATGTACTTCTTGTATCATCATCAACTCGAATTCCCATCTAAATTCAACCATAGTATTCATTAAACATAGTACATACTAATTCCTTTTCATGTGTAATCGTAGATGTAGCAACACTGTTTTCTCAATTCCTCTTCAAGTACATGGCACAGTACAGATGGCTTACAGTGTATAACCACACTATTAACTAGTCCCAATTTGGCAAAACAAACTTATTTTTGCAATGTAATACTATTGCCTCATTTATGTAAGGTTTTTCCATAATCTGATAACTCAAAGAAAAATCTGATTATATGATTGCCCAAGCAAAAATCTGGCTTGATGTTTTAAAAACCTGCACTTTGGGTTTTCGGTGATGTTTAGGCACTGTTTTCTCAATTTTTCTTCAAGTACATGGCATACAGATGGCTTACAGTGTATCACCACACTATCAATCAGTCCCTGAACCAATTTGGCAATACTAACTCATTTTTGAGTATGTAGTATAAATAATATTTGTTTATGGTTTCAATGGACAATATTATTTCACAATGCAATGTGATACAGTAAGAAAGGAGCTAGTAATACCTGGAAGAATATTACTGTAACACTGCATTGTTCAGCTTTCCCTGACAGCGTGGAATGCTGGGAAGGGTAAAGTTTGAGGGTGATAAAAAGTGACAACCCATCACTAGGCCATATGTCTTAAGTGCATGTTAAACTCAAGTCTCTAACTCGAATACCCATCTAAACTTATCCATATTATTTATTTGACATAGTACATGCTAATTCCTTTTTTATGTGTAATTGTGGATGTAGCAACACTGTTTTCTCAATTCTTCTTCAAGTATGTGTATTTGTATGTGTCTTAAGTGCATCTCAATCTCAAGTCTCTAACTTGAATTTCCATCTAAACCTTAACCATAGTATTTATTAAACATAGTATATACTAATTCCTTTTTTATGTGTAATTGTAGATGTATCAACGCTGTTTTCTCAATTCTTTTTCAAGTATGTGTTTGTGTCTTAAGTGCATCTCAAACTCAAGTCTCTAACTCGAATTCCTTTCTAAACTCAACCATAGTATTTACAATGCAATTGCAATACAGTAAGAAAGGAGCTAGTCATACCTGAAAGAATATTACTGTAACGCTGCATTGTTCAGCTTTCCCTGACAGCGGGGAATGCTGGGAAGGGTAAAGTTTGAGGGTGATAAAAAGTGACAGCCCATCACTAGGCCTCCAGCTGTAAAACTGCTGCTCTTTTACTGCTAACGCTAATGCATGTTTGACGATCGTATTCTTGTGTATTTTATGGTTTCGTCCAATATAAATGTACTTCTGGCATCATCACCGTTATTTGCGGACGCAGCGAGAGGCCTACGCGAAAGCCTGTCAAAGCACTTTACACAAGCCCTTCCTCAGAGCTCTCAATTACGCGGTGATGGAGCGACGACGCAGATTTCTAATAACAGGTTTGTTCATTAGGCTGTACAGTCTGCTTTTCAGGCCCGCACTATTACAGCTGTCTAATTATTGCTCGGTTCACACAGTCATACTGCTGGTGGCATTTAATGGTGTCTAAACCCCTATAGTGTGTGGAGAGGGATTACGCCCCAGTAAAAGTGGCCTGTCGAGAGAGCGGTGATTAAGTTCCAGCACTCCATTGATCTTCTTCCCTCTCCTTCTCCTCCTCGCTAAATAAATAATGTGAATCCACTGGGCTCCTCTTAATTGGACTCTCCTTATGAGCGCGTTGGGCGCAGGCTGACCTTTGGAGGGCTGTGCACGCGTTCCGGCCTCTCCGCCGTCCGCCCAGCCTCCCTCTCCGGGCAATTAAACTGGGAGGGATCTTGACAGAAAAGCGCAGTGAATCCACAGGAACTCACTGCGGAGCAAAGCTCGTTCTGCAACAATCAACAGATAAACTAACGAGAGCGATATTAACGAACGTCCGAGTATGATTCAGTCCAGTTACACCAGAGACGTTCAAAATACAAATCAGGGGTCTTCAGGATAGAGTACAAGTCATGAGTTACGAGTCTTTAGGATATAGTACAAGTCAAGTCATGAGTTCCATTTTTTTGGGATAGACTAACAGTCTAATTACATGTATTTAGGCTAGAGTACAAGTCAAATTAAGAGTTCTGAGTCTTTAGGATATAGTACAAGTCAAGTCATGAGTTATGAGTCTTTAGGCTAGAGTACAAGTCAATTGAAGAGTTAGGAGTCTTTAGGATAGTGTACAAGTCAAGTTAGGAGTCTTTAGGATGTAGTACAAGTCAAGTTTTGAGTTACGAGTCTTTAGGATAGAGTACAAGTCAAGTTATGAGTCTTTAGGATATAGTACAAGTCACGTTAGGAGTTAGGAGTCTTTAGGATAGAGTCCAAGTCAAGTTATGAGTTACGAGTCTTTAGGATAGAGTACAAATCAAGTTAGGAGTTATGAGTCTTTAGGCTTAAGTCCAAATCATGTAATGTGTCTTTAGGCTAGAGTACAAGTCAAGTCATGAGTTATGAGTCTTTAGGATAGAGTCTAAATCATGTTATGAGTCTTTAGGATAGAGTCCAAGTCATGAGTTATGAGTCTTTAAGAAAGAGCCCAAAGCATGAGTTATGAGTCTTTAAGAAAGAGTCCAAGGCATGAATTACGAGTCTTTAGGCAAGAGTACAAGTCAAGTAATGAGTTAGGAGTCTTTAGGCTAGAGTAGAAGGCAAGTTAGGAGTTACGAGTCTTTAGACTAGAGTCCAAATCATGTAATGTGTCTTTAGGCTAGAGTACAAGTCATGTCATGAGTTATGAGTCTTTAGGCTAGAGTCCAAGTCAAGTGACAAGTCTTTTGGTTAGAGTCCAGGTTATGAATTATGAGTCTTTAGGCTAGAGTACAAGTCAAGTCATGAGTTATGAGTCTTTAGGCTAGAGTAAAAGTCATGTCATAAATTACGAGTCTTTAGGATAGAGTCCAAGTCATGAGTTATAAGCCATGAGGATAGAGTACAAGTCAAGTCATAAATTACGAGTCTTTTGGAGTCTTTAGGATAGAGTACAAGTCAAGTGCTGAGTTATGAGTCTTTAAGATAGAGCCCATGTGATCAGTTACGGGTCTTTAGGCTAGAGTACAAGTCATGAGTTATGAGTCTTTAGGTTAGAGTACAAGTCAAGTCATAAATTACGAGTCTTTTGGATAGAGACCAAGTCCTGAGTTATGAGTCTCTAAGCCTCTAGCTTAGAGTCAAAGACATGTCACAAGTAAAGACAGGAGTCTTTAGGCTTGAGTCTAAGTCAAGTTGCTGTTTTTTAGTCTAGAGTCCAGGTTAAGTCATAAGTGCTTAGGTAAGAGTTCAAGTTAAGCCATGAGTCTTTAGGCTTGAGTCCAGGTCAAGACAGGAGTCTTTAGGGGTAAAATCCAGTGAAGTCCAGTCAAGACTCTAAGTCAAGCCTGAAATCTAAATCAAGTCACCAGTCTTTCAGCTAGAGTCCAAGATAAGTTGCATGTTTTTAGGCTAGAGTCCAAATCAAGGCAGGAGTCTTCAGACTCGAGTCTAAGTCAAGACTGGAGTCCTCAGGCTAGTGTCTAAGTGCTAGATCACAAGTCAAACAAGGTCACAAGTATTTAGGCTAGAGTCTACCAAACTAAACTAAACAAAGCTTTTCTTGCTAAGCTAGTCAAAGTCAAGTCGCAAATTGCTGGTCTCTATCTCGAATCCCCATCCCTAAATTCTGTTGCATGGATATAAATGACTCCAAATGACCTCCATCTGACTCCATGAGGCCATTCTTGAGCACTTCCAAAATTGAATAGCAAATAAACCAGGAATCCATCAGCATCTGGATTTGCCTACTGGGGTAAAACACGGCCCACACCTCTGATATTCTTATCATTTTCCATTCCTCTTTATTGCACTGTGGAAACTGTCATAATATTAGCCTGAATCTCTATACTAAGCACTTTCACTTGCTCCACATTCCGTACACTGCATTTCCCCGGGGGCTTCCTGAGCCAGGCTGCTGGAGAGCGAGGCTGCTGTTAGTGTGCACTCTGGAGTGAGACGGGAGTGTCTCAGGTGAAGGAGAATCTCTATAAACTCTATGGTTTGGCCAACGATCAAACAGATACGGTTTCCATCTCAACGTAAATGTGTGGAAATGAGGCAACACATGATTGGCACTCAAGGATTGCTTCTTTAGTTTTGCACTCAGGTTGTACTTAGAAGGAATGAATCGATAGGAATGAAACTTGGTGGGTAGTTGCGCCAGCCTTTTTTCTTAAAACAACCAACAAATCCATGGAGACCAAGACCAAGAAAAAGAGTCTGCTTTGACAGCCCAATGTTACGTTAACTCTTTGAACTCTAGGCTGTTTTGGTGTGTTTTTTTCTCAGTTTCAGGTCTTATAACACAGTAATTATATCAGACAGACCCATGCCCTGATCTCTTTTACTCCAGAAGACATACGGCTGCTCAAAAATATAATGATTTAAAATGTAGAAGGAAGCAGAATTGTTACATTTCCTGGAACTGATCATGATTTATGTTTTGGTCAAAATTTTACCAAGCGCCTGTTTTTTTTTTCTTATTTTTGAATGTATAGACTTTAAATATATTCACACCTAAGATATATTTTCAAAAAATGACTAGAGTTAGACTAGAGTGTTTATGAGTTCAAATCAATGAGAATATTAATGATAATAGTTCATTACATGGTTTATTAATTATTACTTTGATAAAATACATGGAGAAACAGCATCAGGCGGAGTTATTTATCTTGATAATCAATAATCACACCTCTAGGATACATGTAGATACTAAAAACCTGAACACAAGAAGGAGTGTGTCATTCACTTGTTGTGGAACTCGTCTTTGGCTCGTGCCTATGACCAAATCACAGCCGTAATGATATTCACGATAATACATGACCTCGCGTGTTCTGTTGCTTTTATACAAAAAAAATGTTTTTTTTTTTTTACAAACTGAATATAGAAAATAACAGAACCTCAAAAAATTGTGAAAAAATATATGCTTTAATACGAACTTTGCCTTCCGCTAAACAGTAGTAGTTCCACAACAAGTGAACTGTAACAGAACTGTAACTAAAAAAAAAAAACAGTGTATGGTTTTTACAGGCTAACACTACAAACATTAGCTTGAAATCAAAAGTTAGGATCGTGAAATAATCTTTGCTGGGTGGTGTTGGTTAGCTAGCTGTCTGGACTGTGGTTTTGTTAGTGTTGCTTGCTTTAGCTTAGCATTAGCTTTTAGCATTCTGGCTATCAGACTGCGGCCGAGGTAATAGATGGATTGACAAGCTTCAAATATACCAAACTAAAACCCAAACTCAAAATGGAATCAAACTCTAACTATTTTTTTGCTTTCTTTTGAGATCTTTTCTTTTCTTTCATTTTTGTGGCTTTCTTTTCTTTTTTCTTTTCTCTGCTTCTTTCATTAGCCTTTTGATTTCTTTTGAGATATCTTTTCTTTTCTCTTCTTATACCCTCTGTTACCGGTCACTCCTCTACAAAGGTGCGACAGAGAAGTGTGGATTGACTGGGGTTTATATAGGGTGCTTCACAGGTGCATCTGGTTGATGCTAATCATTGCCAGAGAGGATTCTGGGAGTTGAAGTTTTTAAATCCAACTCTACCATTTCTTCCCTTATTTCTACCAGCCTCCAGCACTGTCCAATTTAATGAAAGAAATCTCTGGAACTGCTGCTTTAAATACAATATATGTACAAAAGTACTTGAACACCTGCTTTGTTCATTTTGTTTCTTCTAAAATTAATGGAATTAAAACAAAGGTTATCCTGCTATTGTGTGAGTCTCTACTGTCTCTACTGTCTAGAGAATTCTTACATATATATGAATTTTTTATTGTATAGGATGAATGCATTTATGTACATTCATTCTACATAGCCGCACAGATCAGCACTGCACTAATTAACAAGGGAACAAGAGAATAGCAATCCAGATAAAGTTTGGACTCCGAGGGATTTTCAGTGGAGAATCCCCAGAGATAAGTGCAATTTAATCAAAGCCTAGGCCTAATCTGTGCCTGGTAAACCAGCCTAAAATCACTTTACATCATATTATGTATTACAGCCATGGGCATCAGCTTTTTCTTGGTAGTGTGGAGTGTTAGAACGCCATTCTAATACCAATCCGGTTTCAAATATATATGGAACAAACATTATCCTTTATTGGCTATTCCTAGAAAATGCATGTACTGTAAGTTTGAGAAGTACTTCTGAAAGCCAATGTGAAAATAAAATGTTCAAAAGGCCAATAGAATAAAAATGATGTACTTAACTCTATATGTATTTGTTTAGTGCTGAAAGTAGGATATATTGTATGTTTTGATAGTGTTTGTCTATACTGATGTGCCAGAAGTCTCGACTTTGGACTTTTGATTTATATCTATGTTCTATAACAATATAAATACACTCTAGACAAGTAGACATTTCTAGTAGACACCATTAAAATACACATAAAGAAACATATATCTAGGTAAACTTGTATCAGAGAAAGTGAACACTGTGAACAAATTGCCCTTTGTTCACAGTGGTAGAATAAATGCACTTTCTATCTGTGACAGACAGTGCTGTACCACTGGCCACCAGTAGGGGAGCTGGGCCATGGAGGGGTAAAATCAGTGGAGTTGGGTCCTAAAACTCCAATTCCCAGAATCCCCAGTGGTGATCAGTAGCAACCAGGAACACCTGTGTAGCACTCCATTTAAACAACACTTCTCTGTCGCACCTTTGTAGTGGAGTGATCTTTTCTTTACACTGTGTTACTGGTCACTCCTCTACAAAGGTGCGACAGATAATTATCCTTTATTGGCTCTACAAAAGTAAGGAAAATGCAACAAGAAAAGAAAGTTAAGTAATAAAAGAAACAACCCAAGACAAGAATAAAGCTAAAGAAGTGTTTATAGTAAAAAACTTAGCTGTGCTTCTAACCCGTTTTCAATTTGTGATGAATTTTAGGTTATTTTGAGGTTTCCTGTCACATTTCACGATATGATGTTATAACAATGACAGTTCCCTATAATGCTTTACTGTATCTGTTTTACTGAAGAGGATATAATACTCCTAAATAATAAAATACCAGCAAGTTTAGTTTAGTTTAAAAAAAAAATCGATATGTTTTAGACTCATTAATTAACATTAGTTAAGACATTATTAACCATTACAAAATCTAAAATTTACCTAATGCCTCAATTTATTATTATTTTTAACATTATAAAGCATTAAAACGTAGTATACCTTATAAGTTACATAATACATTAAGACATTACTTAACTATTTTACAATGTTTATTACTGTCATAAGTACTGTTATTTGTGACCCTTATTGTAAAGTGTTACACTGAAAAAAAACGATGAGTAAAATTTAGTTTTGCAACTTTTTCGATTTGCTTTTTTTAACTTCAGTAAACTTTGCTTAATTTCTGCATACAATATTACCTAATTACAATTACTTAATTTATACAATATTACTCAAAAAATGTATGATACATAATATATTATAGTTCCTGAAATTGTAATATTGTTTTGTTAAAACACACATGTTACACTCTCACTCTAGTATAATAAAAATAATGTATTACATGCCATCCATATTTGAGATTATGTAAATATTTGAATGTGTGTAAAAAAATTGCATTGTAAAAATGAAGTAATTGTAATTAGGTAATATTGTCTGCAGAAATGAAGTAAAGTTTACTAAAAGAAAGGATTGATTCAGTAAAAATAAATGAAGTAAAGTTTAATAAAAGAAAGGATTGATTCAGTAAAATAAATGAAGTAAAGTTTACTAAAAGAAAGGATTGATTCAGTAAAAATAAATGAAGTAAAGTTTAATAAAAGAAAGGATTGATTCAGTAAAATAAATGAAGTAAAGTTTACTAAAAGAAAGGATTGATTCAGTAAAAATAAATGAAGTAAAGTTTACTAAAAGAAAGGATTGATTCAGTAAAAATAAATGAAGTAAAGTTTACTAAAAGAAAGGATTGATTCAGTAAAAATAAATGAAGTAAAGTTTACTAAAAGAAAGGATTGATTCAGTAAAAATAAATGAAGTAAAGGTTACTAAAAGAAAGGATTGACTGAAGTTCAGTTCACTTATTTACTCTATGTAATATTTAAGTCTTGAAACTTGAGTTGAAGTTACTTAAATTTATCTGAAATTAAATTTACTTAAAAAAAAAAGCAAATGTAGAAAGTTGCGGGGAAAAAAAAATTAAAGTAAATTTTCTGCATCATTTTTTCATTTTCTTTTTCTATTTTTGCCCGCGTTCAAGTGTCGGAGGATCAGCCCAGATTACGCTGGTTTGGTTGTAAATAAAAGACAGAAGGAAGATCTTCATTTCTCTGGTCGCGTCTTCGATGCAATCATAAAATTCTTAAGCCTCTCTCTCTCTTTTTCTCTCTCTCTCTCTTTTTCTCTCTCTCTCTCTCTCTCTCTCTCTCTCCGGCATGCAATTATCTCCAGCTGATTTCCTGCAGACTCTGATGCTTTTCGCTCGTAAGGCTCTTCAGATATGGCTTCATGTAAATATGAGGCGAGGATGTCCTACAAGGCGGCGGCGGCGGCAGAAACTGTGAGCAGCTTATGACCACCAAATATGCGGTAAGAAGCTTTAGGCCGTGCCGAGCAAGAGCGCGAGAGCATCAAGGAAATGAAATGAGTTATGCAACTATTACACCACTGATTACACTCCACGCCTCAGATCTGTCCATCAGAATCAGGGCTGGAACCGAGCAGCGCTCCACAAATAGAGCTCCAGTTTAGCAGCGTGATCTTCCCACAACCTTCCTATAGCTTTAGCACTGTTATTCAGATGAGGATGAGGATGACAAAGGACTGCTTGTGGTACCTAAAAAAGCCTCTGATTGTATGAGTATTGTAACTATGCTGTAATTCAATAAGAAATAGGACATCATTTGCTATTTTTTTGTTTTCCTAAACAATGGTTAGATCATCTCCTAATGATGTGATAAATATTTAATACTAAACTTAAGTTCTAATAAACATCACAATATTTAAACTATTTTCTATTTCTAACCTGTTTCTGTGATGGGCAGTGCTACACCACTGGCCACCAGCAGGGGACTTGGGCAAGGGAGGGGAAAAAATAAGATTAGTTGGGTCCCAAAACTCCAATTCCCAGAATCCCTGGCGGTGATCAATGGCAACCAGCCACACCTGTGCAGAACTCTATAAAAACCCCAGTCAAAAACACTTCTCTGTCGCACCTTTGTAGAGGGGTGACCAGTAACAGAGGGTTTAAGGAAAGAAAAGACAATACAAGTCTAGACAAGACAAGACAAGAAAAATGACAAAAAGAAGCAAATAGATCTGAAAAGAAAGCCATAAAAAAGATATAAAATATTTAAACATATGCAATATTATGGTTTATGGGAAGCTGAAAGCTGTCTTTCGTTAGTATATGTCGTTTTGTGGCATTTTCTTCTGTTTCCCACCCTTTTTTTGCACCTCTTCAGCTAATTACAGATTCTAAATCTAAACAGACTATTATATATTTCTAGTTGAACAGTATTTGGAAGCATTTACATGTGTAAATCTAATACATATACACCTATATATAAGGAGTAAGGGGATATTTAATATGTATGTCTTTGCTAGATTTTTGTTTGGCAGTTGTAGTTGTAGTATTCAAGGCGGTGGACACTAAGTCATGTAGTGGTTGCTAGGGTGTCGCTGTGATATGGTTTAGTGGTTGCTAGGGTTGCTGTGTGCAATTTCACTAGGTGGTTGCATTGGTGGAGTGAGTCGATGCTAGATGAATGCTACAGCGTTACCAAGAGTTCCAGGCAGTTGTCATGATGTCGCTTTCATAGGGTGGTTTATAGGGTGTTGTGGTCCACTTTGTGGTCCACTTTTTAACCTGCTGTGTAAATGTAGCACAGCATAGAAGCATCTGCTAGTTCAAGTTCATGAGTAACGGCACTCACTCAAGCAGTTGGGAATCCTATAAAGGCATTAACTTTGCTAAGTTAACTACACTTAGTCGCACTATACTGCAATCTTTTTTTTATATCGTTTTATTTAGATCCTCATTAGCTGCTATTGCAAAAGCAGCTATTCTTCCTGAGGTCCAACTAACATCTCATACATAACAAATCTTTTTACTTGTGGTTGATTATAGGTAGCTAAATAAAACTTTGGCTGCTCATGGACAAGTAGTAAGCAGAATTTATTTGATATCATCATGTTCTTTAAAGATATGATGATTTGTATGGGAAAACGATAGGCAAAATATCAAAATATATAGTCAATAAGAGGTTATTTAATTTACCAAATACTGAAAACCAATGGGTCCATTTTTGGACCCCAAGTATCTACTTTCATATGAGCCATTAACCACCAGGGTACAGTGTGTTTTTAAATATATTAAAAAAAATATTCTAAGCTGAACAGAGGGACCCTCAAAACAGGCGAAAATTCAATTTTTTGGCCACTGTGAAAAAGGGGTTAAGAAAATAATTGGTATTACTGCTAATTACTATTTTAAATACATCCCTTATATTCCCCATTCTTTTTATTATTATTTTTTTTATCTTGTTTTGCTGTTAGTGTTGAGTAGTGGATCAGGCAAGCAGTTCCACTCTTTAATGGCTCTGTAAATGATTTTCTGATGTTTTACACATTTACACTTTGATGGATCCAACATGTTTTTCCACTCGTTTGTTTGTTAAGTCTGTATACTTTCCGTCCATTTTTTCTTTAGAACTCTACTTTTTTTACGCCAAATAACGATCATTAAATTAACAAAGCAGTCCACGGTCCAAAGCAGTTTTCTTGTCCATTGTGAGCTCAAGCAGTTTGTTCGCCAACACTCGACGCCGGACTGTTGTTTGCTTTGTTCACCTTGGCCGTAAGTGCGCTCTCAAACGCCTCCAGATGGCAGGTAATACCCGTCATTTGGACGCTGGCTGATCGTCTCTCCTTTCGCAGGGCTATAATTTCCCAGCTGCTTCAAACACAATCCTTCTGAGAGCGGGGAAAGTTGTGACGAGCGGCTGAAAGCGCGCAGTCGGCGCTGAGCCGCTTGTAGCACCTTTCGCGAAAGTTCAAGTGCTTTGCGAAACTGCCGGCGGAGATTAGCGGCCAGGGAAGACGGTTTCCAAATGAACTAATTCCATTCTGAGACAGGGACTAATCGTCTTAATCTGCTGTGAAGGGAAATATTAGAAATTCAAATAATCTGGAGAGAAAGAGAAAAAGAAAAAGAGAGAGAGAGAGTGAAAGAGAGTGAAAGAGAGAGAGAGAGAGAGAGGGGGAGAGAGAGCTTATGGAAATAGAGAAACGTCATACCGGCACTTGGGATCTTGGGAACTTTGTCCTCACCCTCACTCCATCCTCATCCCTGCATAAACCCATGATGTAAGGGCTGACTTAGGCTGACTGCGGAAGTTATTATTCAGAGTTTTAGGCTATAAATTCTTCTCTATGGATTAAAAATGAATAAAGACAGAAGGAAATAAAGCAATCGCTTGTTTCCCAATGAATCCCAAGGGTCAAATTTGGTCAGAATTTGGTTCAATCTGTGTCTTAATCTCTACAGTTCAAGGTTTTCAAGACAGAGATTAAGCCTCGTCACTCGTCAAAACTATATTTTATTTTTGATGGAAAAAAAGTCTATATTTAGAAGTTGTGTAAGACAAAAATAGGGCTAATCCTGATCTGGTAAAGTAAAATCCACAGTGTTAAAATCACAGTGTAAACATGTTTTAACTGATAAACAGTCCACAGAGTTAGTATTATTTATTCAGAATTAAAATTCAACTCTGCCTAATAGGCTCCACCTCTTGATTCTGCTTCAATCTCAGCATGGGATTTACAAAATGAAATGTGGGTGTGGTGGAGGAGCATTATTCACCCTCTTGGTGTTGTGTTGTATGGTGGATAAGGGTCTCCACCCAAGAGTTATGTTGTGTTTTGGGAGAACCACTGCTTTTTTTGGCAGTTTTTGATGGTCTTTCTTGATCTAAATAAAGCTTAGAAAGGATAAAAACTGATTTATTTTATGATAGAGCTCACATTTCATAATGTTTTATAGAAAGATAGGTATATAGTTTTGGGTAAACTTCTGAAAAATACATAAAAATAACCTCAAACAAACTTAAAAAAAGAGAGAGTTGTTTTTGTGGTGGCCAATGTATTGGTGGTTGATAAGGGGTTGCTAGAGTGTTGCTAAGCACTTTGAAATTGTATCCTGATAGTTGCTTAGATGTTGCTAAGTGGTACTTGTGGTGTTGCTAAGTGGATGACAGTTGGGTAGAACAGTGTGGCAATGTTTCTGCTATGGTATTTCTCACAGTTTCCATGATGATGCAGTGTGGTTGCTAGGCAGTGGCTATGGTATTCCAAGTGGTTGCTATGGAGTTGCTAATTGGATGATAGTTGGGTAGAACAGTGTGTCAAGGTTGCTTATGAGGTTGTGCGGTGGTTGCTAGAGTGTTGCTGATAGTGGCTTATATGGTATCCCAAGCAACTACTGAGCTAACCCTAAGCGGTTGCTATGGTGTTGCTGGTTACACACTACTGTATGCCAATGGGACTGGTATTTTTCAGGCAGTTGTTATGGTGTTGTGTGATGATTGCAAGGGTTTTGCTGATAGTGGCTAGTATGGTATCCCAAACAACTGCTATGGTATCCCAATTGGTCGCTATGGTATTGCTGGTTAGGCTCTACAAGGTGCCAATGGGACTGCTATGGTATTTCAGGCAGTTTTTATGAGGTTGTGTGGTGGTTGTTAGGGTGTTGCTGATAGTGGCTGATATGGTATCCCAAGCAACTGCTGAGCTAATCCCAAATGGTCACTATGGTGTTGCTGGTTACACACTACTGTATGCCAATTGGACTGCAATTGTTTTTCAAGCAGTTGTTATGGTGTTGTGTGGTGGTTGCAAGGGTGTTGCTGATAATGGCTTATATGGTATCCCAAGCAACTACTTAGTTAATCCCAAGCGGTTGCTTTGGTGTTGCTAGTTAGGCACTACAGGGTGCCAATGGGACTGCTATGGTATTTCAGGCAGTTGTTGTGGTGTTGTGTGGTGGTTGCTAGGGTGTTGCTTATAGTGGCTAATATGGTATCCCAAGCAACTGCTAAGCTAATCCCAAGTGGTTGCTATGGTGTTGCTGGTTAAACACTACTGTATGCCAATGGGACTGCTATAGTATTTCAGGCAGTTTTTATGAGGCTGTGTGGTGGATGCTAGGGTGTTGCTGGTGGTGGCTGATATGGTATCCCAAGCAACTGCTTTGATATCCCAAGTGGTCATTATGGTGTTGCTGGTTAGGCACTATAGTGTCCCAATGGGACTGCTATGGTATTTCAGGCTGTTTTTTATGGTGTTGTGTAGTAGTAACTGCTGTAGTATCCCAAGTGATCACTATGGTGTTGCTAGCCGAGTGCTAAAGTATGGCTCCACTCTAAAGCTGTGAAACAATGTCATTTTTGTGTCCAAGAACAAAAAGAAAATATATTTTTTTACATTTACCGGTCCTACTGTCTAACTGCTACTCATCTAGTGTTAAAAATCTCTATATTTTCAGCCCAGAATTCAAAAACAAAATGACTAAACATGCTAAAAAACTTTACCATATTAAAAAATGGAACATATTTCAATATATTGCTAATAAATTACAATTCTAATGTGCTGTAGGATTGATTATTTCACGTTTTGTGTTGGGTGCCTTTAGAATACCAAGTGGTATTTGTTATACCAAGTATTTGAATACCAAGTGCTGTTTGTTGACTTCAGTTCAGCATTCAACACAATCACCCCCCAACAGCTCATACACAAACTGGACAGTCTGGGGCTGAGCACTTCCCTGTGCAACTGGCTGTTGGACTTCCTGACTGGTAGACAACAGGCAGTGCGGGTTGGCAGCAACACATCCAGCATCACCACACTGAACACAGGGGCTCCCCAAGGATGTGTACTGAGCCCACTCCTGTTCACTCTGCTGACCCACGACTGCACACCAGAACACACCTCCAACCTCTTCGTCAAGTTTGCGGATGACACGACGGTGGTGGGTCTCATCAGCAACAACGATGAGTCACACTACAGGAGCGAGGTGAGCCGCCTGGCCTCCTGGTGCAAACACAACAATCTCTCTCTGAACGCAGAGAAGACTAAGGAGATTGTTGTGGACTTCAGGAGAACTCACACACTGCACACTCCTCTGTCCATCAACGGAACTGCTGTGGAGAGGGTGAGCAGCACCAAGTTCCTGGGTGTGCACGTCACAGAGGACCTCTCCTGGAGCACCAACTCAGCATCACTGGCCAGGAAGGCAAACCAGCGTCTCTACTTTCTCCGCAAGCTGAGAAGAGCTGGAGCCCCCACCCCCATCATGACCACTTTCTACAGAGGGGCCATCGAGAGCATCCTGACCAGCTGTTTCACCGTGTGGTACGGGGCCTGCACAGCATCCTGCCGCAGGACCCTCCAGCGCATCGTGAGAGCAGCTGAGAAGATCGTTGGCACCTCTCTCCCCTCCCTTCAGGACCTGTACAGCTCCCGCCTCACGCGGAAAGCCCTCCGTCTGGCAGGAGATCCCTCCCACCCACTACACAGCTTCTTCAGCCTGCTGCCATCAGGGAGAAGACTGCGGAGTCTCGGGTCTAGGACCAGCAGACTGCGAGACAGCCCCATCCATCAGGCTGTGAGGATGCTGAACTCTCTTCCTGCTCTACCCCCCATCCCAATCCTGCCCACAGCACACACACTCTCATCATCCTGACCCCACATCCTCCCACCAACACAGTACTGAAACTCTGCACTAGAACACACACAGTACTGTAACTTTTGTAAAAGGACCTGCACTACACACCCAATACCTGCACTACTGTTACGCTGCACTGTCATACACACTTTAATTCCCCAAGAACTGGGAACTTTAAGAACTTTACCAGCCTTAAGCTAGATACAACATTGCACTACTGTTATACGGGTTCTATTTATATTGTCACTTGATCTTAATCACCATTAATATTGCACTATTATCTTCTGTCTCACAAATGTCTATTGTGTTTTTGTTGTATTGTACATATAGTGTCTCCCACTCATTTAGATTTAGATTATATATTTATTTCTTTTTATTTCTATTTATATATCTATTTCACCCCCACCACTACTGCACCTTGTTCTGTCTCATGTATGTCTGTGTCCCTGCTGCTGTATTGTACACATAGTGTCTCCCCTTTTTCTTTATTTTTCTTTATTATCCATTATCTGTACTTGCTGTAAAATTGGGAAGGAGAGTAACGTAATTTCAATTCTATGTATGTCCTGTACATATGCAGCATTGACAATAAAACTACTTGACTTGACTTGACTTGGTAAAACTATAAACTCGCAATTATTCTGTACCGAGGTTCTGAAGCGTCGTTTTTCATTTCTGACAGATACAAGGAAGCACAAACTCTGAGGCGTCCAGGCAACTCTGAGCAGTTATTTAAGAGGAGAGCTCAGAGCTGGCCCTGGCCATATGGCCCAGTATCCTAGCCTCACCTCACCCCGTGCACATTGAGAATAAAGCATGCTGGTGGGAAGCGTTCTCAGCACTTGGACAGGCTTTCCTTACATCAACATTTAAGTGCAGCGGCGCAAAGCGAAAGCGAGACACATGCGTCAACAGCAGCGCTCGACAGTCAAGAGGATTATGCTACAAAAAGCTGTTGATTGCAGGCTGTATGAGAACAGCTACTTTTCCTCTCCCGTATGAAAGCTCTCTTGCATATGAATTCCTCAACCAATTACACGTGTTTTGATGCCAGAAAAGAGAGTCGAGGAACGCTCCGAAACTATAATTTGCTTATGCAAAGGATGAAACGAAGGAAACACTTTTAAAACAAATACATTTTTGTAGTGAATTATGCTTATTGCGGAGTTTTAAATGACAAAATAAAAGAAAAATACTGTATATAGTCATATATTTAAAGTATTTCCTATATATGTATATATTGACCAGTGCACAGGAATCAAGAGTATAAAATCTGCATGATCTACTATCTACTATCAGAAAATGCACAACTTGTCACTAAAGACGACCCACTGACATTCTGTTTTTCTCTGTTGTTGCATAGGTGGTGGTTGCTAAGGTGTTGCTATGAAATTGCTGTAATGTTGTAATGTAACGTAGTGTTGCTAAGAAGTTGAAAATATATCCCAAATCAAGAGCATAGAAAATTGCATGATTACTACTATCAAAAAAAAGGCACAACTCATCACTGAAGATGACCCACTGACATTCTGTTTTTTTCTCTTGGTGCATAGGAGGGTGGTTGCCGGGGTGTTGCTAAGAAATTGAAAAGATATCCCAAATCTAGAGCATAAAAAACTGCAAGATTACTACTATCAAAAAATGCACAACTCGTCACTAAAGATGACCCACTGACATGCTGTTTTTTTCTCTTGGTGCATAGGTGGGTGGTTGCTAAGGTGTTGCTTTGAGTTTGCTGTAATGTTGCTAAGTACTTGATGTGTAGGTGGGTGGTTGCCAGGGTGTTGCTAAGAAGAAAAAATATAGTGCACAGCTCGTCACTAAAGATGACCCACTGACATTCTGTTTTTTTCTCTTGGTGCATAGGAGGGTGGTTGCCGGGGTGTTGCTAAGAAATTGAAAAGATATCCCAAATCTAGAGCATAAAAAACTGCAAGATTACTACTATCAAAAAATGCACAACTCGTCACTAAAGATGACCCACTGACATGCTGTTTTTTTCTCTTGGTGCATAGGTGGGTGGTTGCTAAGGTGTTGCTTTGAGTTTGCTGTAATGTTGCTAAGTACTTGATGTGTAGGTGGGTGGTTGCCAGGGTGTTGCTAAGAAGAAAAAATATAATGCACAGCTCGTCACTAAAGATGACCCACTGACATTCTGTTTTTTTCTCTTGGTGCATAGGAGGGTGGTTGCCGGGGTGTTGCTAAGAAATTGAAAAGATATCCCAAATCTAGAGCATAAAAAACTGCAAGATTACTACTATCAAAAAATGCACAGCTCGTCACTAAAGATGACCCACTGACATTCTATTTTTTTCTCTTGGTGCATAGGAGGGTGGTTGCCAGGGTGTGGCTAAGAAATTGAAAAGATATCCCAAATCAAAATCATAAAAAAACTGCAAGATTTTACTATCAAAATATAATGCACAGCTCATCACTAAAGATGACCCACTGACATTCTGTTTTTTTTTCTCTTGGTGTGTAGGTGGGTGGTTGCCAGGGTGTTGCTAAGAAGTTGAAAAGGTATCCCAAACAAGAGCTAAAAAATGCAAGATCACTACTATCAAAAAAATGTACAACACGTCAGTGAAGATGACCCACTGACATTCTGTTTTCTCTCTTGGTAGTGTAAGTGGGTGGTTGCTAAGGTGTTGCTATAAGTTTGCTATAATGTTGCTAAGTGCTGGATCCTAGATGGTGGCTACAGTGTGGCAATGTGGCAGCTATGGCACCATGATGTCGCTTGTATTAGTTGCTAGGATGTTGGATGCTAGGTGGTTGTTGTGGTGCTGTTTTGGGGTTGCTTGGTGGTTGGTACCTGCTTGTGTGGGATGCTACTGGACGCTCTATCAACACTCCAATACCCGTACCACACAAACTGCAGGAACTGTGTGTGAATATTGAATAAGATTGGAATGGACTTCATTAGCAACCTCTACAACTCCATGCTGAGATGTTTGGCATGTTGTACATGCATTCCACATGAATTAGACATGCATTACCCATATCAGTCTAAATGTTTAATATACTAATTAACTGTTCCTGGTCATTTTTATCTTGCATCCAAACTGCAAGGCACAGCAGCCAAGCTCTTAAGGTTTGGTATTTGCTAGCTGCTAACAGCTAAAGCTAACAGCCAGCCTCAGTAGGGTAAAAACTACAATGCTACCAAGTGCAAAAGCAAGCTTAGAAAATGTTGACATAGGTTAGCGGTGATGCAAACAACCAGTAGGGTTGAAACTACAATGCTACCAGCCTTTGAAATTAGAGAAAATATAGAGTATATAGAGATCACTGTGTATAATCCTCTTGTCCTTTTTATGTCTATTGATTAAAGAAGTATAAAATATACTGTGTGTGTGAGTTTTGTTTTATTCTTGTTGGATACACTGTTTTTTTTTTTTCTTGAGGGAGCATGCCAGCTTGTTCAAAGCACAGCTTAAAAAGATAAGCCTATATTGTTGTTTGAACAGTGAGCACTATAGGCCTGGCCTAAGCTTTTGTCTTTAATGGCTTTATTTATTTCTTTTCCTTACATTACTTTTAATTTATACTTAAAAGTTGGTTTGAAAGCAGTACTTTTTTAAACACTTTTACTTAAAGAATATAAAGCTTGAGTTGATTCTTCTTCAACTTCTACAGAAGTGTTTTAAACCCTAGTATGTCTGTAGATACTTCTACATACAGAGTAATGAATAGTAGAGAATACTTTTCACACCTTTGGGCAGATGTAACTGGTCAATAGTGGTAATGGATCAATGACATTGATGTGGATGGAGGGATGTTGAGTGCTGGCACTTGAGAACTTTAAAAATTTTAGAAATGGACCAGTCCATCCATCTGGCACCCAAGTCCTTCCAACTTCCTCCATTTTTCCTCTGGCATGGTGTACAGTGTCCCACTGCCACATTTCCATTAGTTCTGGGATCAGATATATTTTTCTCAATGTGGCGACGATGTTGCCATTAAGAGCCAGTGGCAGTTCATTCTCCAACGAGACCCAAACAGACAATTTCCATGCTGGAGCTGTTTTTTTTTCAGGCCCTGTCCAAAACTCATTAACTCATTGGAAGAAAGACAATGCGGGCTTGTTCACATTAACTTGTAATTACACATATCTGATTCTCTCTCTCTCTCTTTTTCTCTCTCTCTCTCTCACGTTCTGTTCTGCCCCCTCTCCATTTCCATTTGCCTCTTTAATTAGAATCTCCAACACTGCAGCAATATGAATTAACCTGCCTCTAAGAAAAATGGCCGGCTTTTGTCCATTGCATGTTTCAAAAGCTGCCTTATCAAAGGAAACTCAAGCTCAATATGGTTTGGAAGACCATCCTACTGTGTGTCCTACATTAAGTATATTAGCCTCCATTGAATTCTGGGTCGTGTAACTCTCATTGGTCACATTTTACATCATTACACTCAATTTAACATCATTTCCAACTCTACAACTCTGGAAGAAGTTAAGAGTAAGAGACCACTTAAATTTCTGAATCAGTTTCTCTGATTTTGCTATTTATAGGTTTATGTTTGAATAAAATGAACATTAGTGTTTTATTCTATAAACTACAGACAACATTTCACCCAAATTCCTAATAAAAATATTGTCATTTAGAGCATTTATTTCTCAGATTTACTGAGAAATGTCTGAAATAACAAAAAGATGCAGAGCTTTTAGACCTCAAATAATGCAAAGAAAACAAGTTCATATTCATAAAGTTTTAAGTGTTCAGAAATCAATATTTGGTGGAATAACCCTGGTTTTTAATCACAGTTTTCATGCATCTTGGCATCATGTTCTCCTCCACCAGTCTTACACACTGCTTTTGGATAACTTTATGCTGCTTTACTCCTGGTGCAAAAATTTAGTCAAGCAGTTCAGTTTGGTGGTTTGATGGTTTGTGATCATCCATCTTCCTCTTGATTATATTCCAGAGGTTTTCAATTTGGTAAAATAAAAAAAAAAACATAATTTTTAAGCAGTCTCTTATTTTTTTTTTCCACAGCTGTATGTTGGAAAGTTTTCATCATGACTCTCCAGACCTCATGAATAAATAAATAGGTAAAAAGAAAAAATATATATATATATATATTATATAAAGGTAAAAAGACAGCTAAACACACCAAAAACGCCTAAAAATTATATTAGATCAAAAAATAAATAAATAATAAAATCAGCTCAAACAGTGGCAGACTGTCTAAATGTGGTTAGAGATCGTGGCCCCAATTTTAGTGATCTATAGCACAAACAATAAGCCTTGCTTGGCTCCGAACGCATGAAAGCCATGTACTTATTCTCTAAATTAATCATGGGTGTGTTTAATTTTGGGCGCAACATCCGTGTGCCAGTTGTCCTTCCCTTTAAGATCCAGATGAGCTCTGACTTTGGTGTGTTCGTATCTAAACAGTGCGTGTGCTTTAGTGCGTCTCAGCAGAGACAGATACTGACCTGTTCGTTCACACTGTGAAGATAAACCAGCAGCTCATTTAAGGGAACAACAATGATATTTTATTCTCTATTTTCTTCATTCATTTTATTGTTGATTTAGTAGTCAGGTTTGCGCACTGCTGGGAGCGCATGTTGTCGGGGTTTTAATTAGTCAGTGGAGCTCCTGTGTTTTCCTCCAAGATAAAAATACAACAGATTAAAATACAAAATACAAAAAATACAAATTACCAGTGCAGATTTAATCCTTAACTCTGATGCTATTTTAACAGTGTGGGCACAAGGCATGTACAGGGTGTATGATAGGGCCTTAGGAGTTTAGAGGAAGTTGTAGGAGTTCCTTGTTTTGCTTGTTTTAAACCTCATTTTCAAACGTCAATTTTTTGTAAATGTCAAATGAATGCTTACACAGCTGTTAGCACCTGGTGTCATCCAAGGATTTGCAATTCTGCATTTGATTTTTTTTATTCCCAGTTCATCTAAAACGCTCTCAATACGTGACATTCTGTTCAGATGCCTCCTCCCCTCCTCCACTCCTCCCCTCCGTGACAAAAAAACCAACAAATTGCACAGCTCTAAATGAAGCACCGGGGCGACGCATTACACACCCACTCTGTCATTGTGTCCCCGCCGGAGTTGTGTCTCATTAAAGCCATTGCAGAAGCAGCAGCAGCCAAAGTTTATGACTGTTCTTTTAGTCACACAGTAAAAGCTTAGGGGTGAGGCTCCCTCAAGCAGCGTAACCTTAAAATCTCTGCGTGGTTCTTCACGACGTGTCAGAGATTTCCTCACTTCCCCGAACAGAGCTTTGCACGGGGACGGCTCTGTAAAATACTCCCCCTTTCAGGGAAAACAAAAAAAAAAACGTTCATCTTTGACTCATATGTCAGATGCTGATGGCACACATATACCTTTCTACTATCTTCGGGATGGAAGCTTCACTTTATTGCTGAATTTCAGGATTAATGGTAGACAATAAAATGGAAAGAACAACAGCAATTAAAAAAAATATATATATATTAATCGATTTCACATATTTTATAATTATCAATCAGCATCCTTTTGATATTTTAATAATATGCCCAAAAAAAGAGTCACTGTCGAGCACAGTGAGCAATCAAATGTAACCGGCCACCCCTCTCCAGAGTACATCAATATAATATATAAATTACAGGATTTTACACTAATTTGACTCAAGTTACTCAGAGTTTTTTTAAGTTTTTTAATTCCAAAGAAGTTACATTGTGCATTTAAATCACTTTATTGCTGGATTGCAGGATTAATGGTAGACAATGAAATGGAAAGAACAGCAACTTATTTTTTTTTTGAGAATATTAATCTATTTCTGTGTTTGATGTCAGAAAGTTATATATGTTATAATTATCAATCAGTATCCTTTTGATATTTGTATAATATGCTCAAAAAAGACACTCTTTATCTTGAGAGTCTATCTAAAAAGTAACCGGAGACCCCTCTCCAGAGTACAATACAATACAATTTAGGGTACACAAATGTTAGCAAAAGTAAAATAGACTTTGAGTTTAGTAAAACATGATAAAAAGTACTTACCTTCGATGAATAGCACACTTTTGATTAATACACTCAAAATAAGACTCTCTCAAAAGAGAGAGTCCATCATTTAGTCAAACTCAGTGAGCAATCAAAAGTAACTGGAGACTCCTCTCCAGAGTACATCACTATACAATTTAGGGTACACCAATTTCACCAAAAGTAAAATGGACTTTTGCTGTAGTAAAACATGATAAAAAGTACTTACCTTTGATGAATAGCACACCTCCGTTTTCCCACAGCGTTCCGAGATCCAGAAATTTTAACAGTTTGTCCAAACACCCTTCAGACTGGGTGACACGGGGCATAATTTACCCTGATAAATTGCTTTTTCCACATTTACCCAGCTCAAAGTAGCTTCACACCTCCTTGCTAGAATCTGGAGAGCCCTGACATTTAAAAAACAAGGCATTAATAACTTAAAATGTGCACAAGAAGCTTAAAAAGAACAGTTTACATCCCGTAACGTGATCTTCAGCTCCGAGCGCCGCCATCACTGAACTTAGGGATTTCTTCTTGCCACTCTTCCTTAAAGGCCGTATTTGTGGAGTGCACGACTTATGATAGTTGTTCTGTCAACAGATTCTTCCACCTGAGTTGTGGATTGTGCAGCTCCTTCAGAGTGACCATGGGTCATGCTGCTCTGACTAGTGCTCTCCCTGCTCGATCTGTCAGTTTGGGTGGACCATGGGTGTAGAATGCATTTTCTATTTTTGGATGATGGATTGAACAGGGCTCTTTGGGATGCTTAAAGGTTGGGATATGCTTTTATAACCTAACCCTGCTTTAAACTTCTTCTCTGACCTGTCTGATGAGTTTCTTGGTCTTCATGATGCTGTTTGTTCACTAGTGTCCCCTAACAAACCACTAAGGCAGATACAGAACAGCTGTATTTATACTGAGACTAAATTACACACAGCTGGATTCTGTTAACTCAGTATTCACTATACATTGAAGTTTGTGGTTGTAACGTGAAATGTGAAAAAGTTCAAGTGGTATGAATATTTTTGCAAACCGCTGCATGTCACAACTGCTCTGAGATCAGGCGCCAACGACGGCTCTGACACGACGCTGGAGATCCCTATGGTTTTGCCATGAAAGGATTATTTAGCGCGAGCAAGCGGCTTTGAAATCCAACAGCTTGCTTCATTTCATTACACCAATTAAACCCAGGCTGGAATCTGCCGGCATGGTGAGTTCTCCTCTCTCTCCGGACCGGGGAGGGGCAGGAGGCGCGTCGTAGAACCGGACGTCTAACTCACCTGGGAAGAATTAAGCTGGGAAGAGCTAAGCTGACTGTTTCCCATGCTCTATTTTTTGTTTTAAATCTATTGGCGGATGAAGAAGAAGAGACAGTTCTTTCAAACACTGTTTTATTATCTATAAAACTGAAAAAGACACTGGATGAAATGCTGCTTCTGCGCTATGTAACTTTGGTGGAATTAAAACATTTTAAACTCTGCGTAACTTAAGTCAAATTAGTGTAAAGTCCTGAAACATTTACACTACCACCTCAGTCCACATGCTCCTTTTTCATCTATATGCCCTATATATTATATTGATGTACCCTAGAGAGGGGTGTCCAGTTACTTTTATGATTGATGCTCACTGTGCTCGAATAAGTGATGGAATCTCAAGAGAGAGGGTTATTTTGAGCATATTATACGAACATCGAAAGGTTCATCACCTCAGTCCACATTCTCCTTTTTTCATCTGTGTACCCTATATTGTGTAGTGATATACTCTGGAGAGGGATATCCAGTTACTGTTCTGATTGATGCTGTTGTTCTTTCCATTTCATTGTCTACCACTTTTCCGGGGGTCAGGGTCGCGGGGGCTGCTAGCCATGGTTAGTGCTAGTAAATGCCACCTGACAGCGCCACACTTAAGAACCCTGAGTGTTCCAGTAAACCAGGGTGATATTAGCTAGTGTTTTTTTTTTCCATGTAGCTTGTTTTAACACGGTACACACTTATCAGAATACAGTCTGATGTACTCACCTCTGAATGGCAAAAGAGCTAGCGCTTAGCAGGGTTAGTGGCTAATGCTGATTCTGCTCCAGCAGTGCTAGCTGGGGTTAGCAGCAGGCTATAGACAGATATAATCACCTTTGAACGGTGAAAAAGCTAGTATAGCTTAGCATGGTTAGTAGATATTGCTAATACTGCTCCAGCCTTGGTGCTGGAAAAACTTTAATGAAACTCCTGTATAAATGATGCTGTACTTCAGTGGAGTTTACTTGGCTTTACTGCTCCTTATAATACCTAACTGATAGAATTCGAAAATTAGAGGACTTAAAGTGCACCTTATAGTGCAAAAAAATACTAGTTGTACTGTTCATGGCTAGCAACATGAAAAGTAAACTTCACACCAAACCTCTTAGTATTTTATTGTTGTTTTAACCAAGCAAAAAAGTTTGCTTGAAATATGGAATTTCTCTGTACTGTATTTTTTGTCCATTTCTATTGGTTTATTTTCCATGCAGTGTCCTTTCTACATAAAGAAAGCAGATGCTGCTTTCAAATGCCAAACAAACCCTTGAAATATACTGTTTTTTACAGTTTTATATGAATTTAGTGGAACTCTTGTGTCATTCACTGAGTAATTCGCTTGCTTACCAAAGTGTCCCAACAAACAGCGTCCTCAGTAATGCCATATTCTGTCATAATGAATGTTGATTTTATTGCTTCTGTAGTTAAATATGAAGCAATGGGTGGTCGGGAACGTTTTAGCGCTCCGACAAAATGTTCTCAGAGCAAATTGTGCTATTGAAAAATACTGCCCACACTTTCACAAGAACCGAAACAAGCGTTTTACTCTCCGTTTTTTTTTTTTCAGCACAAAACATAAAAGCGTGCTTGATATCCAACCAGAACACAGAGCGTTTAAGTTTTAGAGCTTTTAAATAGCCGTGCTTTAGACAATTTCACATTCTTTAGTGTTTATCAGCCCCGGTTCAGTCCCGGTTTATGACTCATTCAGGCTAAACAGTTGACTTTAATGATTAAAGCTACAATAACAAACTTCAGAGCAGGAAAGTGCTAAAAAGAGAAGTTTTTCTGAAACACTGAGGACGAGGCAGGAACACGCTGTCCACTTCAAAACCCCAGACAGACCGTCGGATCCGCCGCTGTTATAAAAGCCGTAAGAACTCAGAGGTGAGAAGGAGTCAGAACCTTGACTGTCTGGGGCAGCCGGGATTTCAGCTTCATCTTCACTTTATCTTACAGTGACTTCTATTCAAACAACTTTTTAATAGAGGCTGAATAATTCATAAAGAATACTAAAAAATAAAGATATAAGGCTAAAAAAATATTAGATACTGAAAAATAAGTAGATTATTATCTACAAATAAAAAAAGACACTTCCAGGAACTGAGGTGGGGTCTGACTACATGTATTGGAAGATGTTTGACTTAGGCTTCAACCTGTAGTAGGTGGGGGGGCTCCTTATGAGTGGGTGGGCTAGTAGCCCTTTGAAATTAGAGAGAAAATGATAAAGTAATAATAATAATATTATTAATACATAATATTTCATACATATAAAAATGCAGCTCAAAGTGCTTCACAATAAAATTAGATAAATCGGCAAAATGTAAAAGTAATATAAAACATATAATACAATTAAAAAGTAACAATTTCATAAAACAGTAGGAAATAAGACATTTACATCAAAATAAAATATAAAATAAAATAAATGTAAACAAAAATTATAAAATAAGAATAAGAACCACAAAAGCATTTAAAAATATATATATATATATATATATATATATATATATATATATATATATATATATATATATATATATATATATATATATATATATAGGTATAAGCAGAACAGAACTAGTAGAACGCTAAGCTAAACAAGAAGGTTTTTAGCTGCCATTTAAAGCTAGTAACACTCAATGCCTGACGAATATTACTTGGTAAAGAGTTCCATATTTTTGGGGCATAAAAACAGAAAGCTGCTTCACCAGTCTTTTTTTGTGATTCATTCTGGGAATGTTTAATAGAGCAGCTCCAAAAAGTTTGGACACATCTTAAATTCGGTGTTAAATCAGTGCTGAAAACTCCCCAACTCATCCCATAACTAAGATACAGTTTAAAGGTGCTGTTCACAGTGCTGAAAACTGAACAACTCATCACACAACTAAGATACAGTTGTTTAAAGGTGCTGTTCACAGTGCTGAAAACTCCCCAACTCATCCCATAACTAAGATACAGTTTAAAGGTGCTGTCCATGGTGCTAGAATCTTCCCAACTCATCCCATAACTAAGATACAGTTTAAAGATGCTGTCCATGGTGCTAAAAACTCAACAACTCATCCCATAACTAAGACATCTGTCTGTCCGTCCGTCCGTCCGTCTGTTTTTCTGTCTATTCATCTACACTGTAAAAAATGACAAAGTTGAGAAAACTCAAACTTTCAAGGCAACTTTCTGCACTACATTTTTGAACTACCGGTTTGAAGGCAACACACATTTTTTAAGTTTTGAAGAAAACTACAGGTAGTTGTTCCAACTTGAAATCTTTAGCTCAGACATGTATTTATGTATTTATTTATTTACACATTGAAACTTTAATCATTAAATTGCACCAACAAGAACTTGAAATTAATGTTTTTAGTTGGCCTGATTAAAGTTCTACTAAATGTACATCGTAAGTTTTGCTGACTATCCTTCAGCATCAACTTAAAATATATAATAATAATTTGTACCAATAAAAAGATTTACATTAATCAAAAATCATTCAAGGCAAAGGAATAGTCAAAAACCAAAGCAGGGTCTAAACCAAGACAAGCTAATAAACAAAGGGCTAGGCTAAAGAGAATACAAAAGAATACAACGTATAAAGAAATTCTCAGTAAAAGAGCTATGAAAATAGGTTGAATACTCAATGAGGAACAGAACCAGAGGGACATTTATACAACGGGGAAACAGGAAATGGCAATTGAAACAGTGATCCAGAGGGTAGAGCGCAGGTGCATACTGGGAAATGTAGTCTTGTACACAGTAAAATCTATAGAGTTAAAATCACAGTGTAAACATTTTTTTGACTCCCTGGGTGTTATCCTAACAACTCTCAGCATTACAATTCACATAAAGTTGGAATTATTTGCCAGAGTTAACAAATTTCCACTCCTCCCAGTGTATTCTGTCTCACAAGCTCCGCCTCCAAATTTTGCCACACTCAAAGTTCATCAGCTGCCATTTTTTTCATGATTCACCGATAGCATCAGGTGTGTATTATTTTCCTCAAACTCTCGAATTTGATAAGTAGTGACATTAAATATATTTATTTTAATATTGTTTAAATGCATTTCCATTGATCCTGTTGAATCCTTTTTGGGCTACTTATTTTTTTCACAGCTCTAGTGTGTGTTTTTGCTAGCTAGCTAGCCTGCAATATATTAGACTACAGACTAATTTTGGTGCCATTTGTAGTAATACAAAATCTCA
Organism: Astyanax mexicanus; assembly: GCF_023375975.1. Taxonomy (NCBI): domain Eukaryota; kingdom Metazoa; phylum Chordata; class Actinopteri; order Characiformes; family Acestrorhamphidae; genus Astyanax; species Astyanax mexicanus. The sequence continues at coordinate 32,689,158 of NC_064429.1, forward strand.
GAATGCCCTTTAGTTAGTTAGTTAGTTTGTTAGTTAGCTAGCTAGCTAACCCAACTAACACTAGCTGAGGTGAAACAGGAAATGTCTTACAATGAACTGGTTAGCTAGGCTAGATGAGAGAAGAATTAACCTACGTTCTCTTAAACTACTAAACTAGCTAGTTTGCTAGCTGAGGTGAAATTGAAAAGTTCTCTCAGGCAACCTATCTATCTATCTATCTATCTATCTATCTATCTATCTATCTATCTATCTATCTATCTATCTATCTATCTATCTATCTATCTTCCCCCTCTCTAATAATCATTTTCTCTGTTTCCTTTCCCTGTATTTTTTAATGTCCATCCTTCTTTCATCTCTTTTTTCTTTATTTAATTATCTCTTTCTTCTTTCGTTATGTCCATCATTCTCTCTCTCTCTCTCTCTCTCTCTCTCTCTCTCTCTCTCTCTCTCTCTCTCTCTCGGTCGCGGTGGTCGCTGGGGGGCGTATTGTGCTCAAGAATCACTCGCTTATTCAGTGCTGCACTTTTTTTTTTGGACTGGTGTAATTTTGTAATTTTTAATTCTGATCTGTTTCAGCCTCGCTTTTCCCCGCGTTCTCGCGCTCTTAAAACACTCTAGAACCCTCTAACAGAACCCTAATTACTGTTCTGTTCAGGAACTCCGAACGCTCTTTAATAAAACACGGCAAAACCCACGCGTGATTACAGCGCGCGCGAGCTTGCGGTCATGTAAATTGCCGTGTCATGTGTTCAGACACGGAGCGCGTGCGTGCGTGTGTTTTAGCGTGGAGACGCGCGCGGAATTCGTAGCAATAAAACATTCAGAAGCTCCGCTCACACCTATAAACTATTCATCTACACTATCTCTCCATCTCTCTATCCCTCCATCCCTGTCTATCTATCCATCTCTCTCTCCGTCTATCTCTCCATTAATCTGTTTCTTTTTCCCTCTCTAATTCTCGCAGTATCTCTTTTTCTCTAACTATATCTCTCTCTATCTAAGTCTTCTTCTCTGTCTCTCTCTCTTTTTCATATCCCTATTTTTTATTTATTTATTTCTCCACCGTTTCTTTCTATATATCTGACTCTCTCGCTCTCTCTCTTTTACATTATCTTTGTAACTCTCTCTCTCGCCCTCTTTTTTTACTGTCTCTCTCTTTAGCCAACACACTTTGTACAAATCTATCTATCTATCTATCTATCTATCTATCTATCTATCTATCTATCTATCTATCTATCTATCTATCTATCTGACTATATATTTTTCTCTTATCCCTTTTTTGTATCTTTATCTCACTCTGTCTCTCTCTCTCTCTGCTGCATCTCTCGCGCTGCTACAGGATCTCTCTCTCTCTATCTCTCTCTCTCTCTCTCTCTCTCTCTCTCTCTCTCTCTCTCTCTCTCTCTCTCTCTCTCTCTCTCTCTCTCTGGACTGGATTGCTGCTCTTCTTCTTTATCCTCCGTGTCGCGCCGCGCTGCGCTCGTGCTCTAGCTCTTCCCTCCGGACTCCAGCGCTTCTCCCTCTCTCTCTCGCTCTCTCTCTCTCTCTTTCCCTATCTCTCTCTGTACTGGTTTCTGGTTGCTGGTTACTGGTTTTGGATGGGGTACAGATGAGTGTTAGATTGGAGCTCTGCGGGACGCGCGCTTCTCCGTCCCGCGCCTGCACGGCGTGAAGCTGGGACGGGACGCACGCACCTACGGAGGAGCAACGGACGGACGGAGGACGCGGGGACCGAGGGACGGGATGGCGCGCGCCTGATCGCGCTCAGGATTTGTTTGCTTCACCTTTTTTTTCTCCTGCAATTATTTGTTATTCAACGCTGCAAAGCTCGAGACATAGAGGGAGATCTGCCGCCTGGAGGAGCTTCATAAACTGGGATTTTACTCGTGGAAAAGGATTATTTATTAATTAACCATGAAGACTTTTATTATGGAGGGTAAGTAAACATATCTGAATGTTTCCAAAAAAGTTGTTGTGATTGGATTGATTGAATTGGATGGAGGATTGGGTGAATGATCGATGAAGATGTTGGCTGGATGGTAGACTGAGTGATAGATTGCTTAGTTCGTTGGATGGATAGATGGATGGATGGAAGAATGGTTGACTGATTGATAGATTGGTTGGATGGATACATGGACAGTTGAGTAATTGGTTGATTGGTGGGGATGGTGGTGGGATGGTTGACTGATTGATTGGATAGTTGAATGGTTGATAGAGTGGTTAGATAAATGGATGGATGGTTGACTGACTGGTGGATTGATAGGTATATTGGTTGGATGGCTGTTTGACTGGTTGATACGTGAGTGATTGATAGGCTGGTTGCTGGAGATGTTGGTTGATTGGTAACTGATGGACTGGGTGAATGGATGAATTAATGGATGGCTGACTGATTGGTGAAGATATTGGTTGGATGGTTGACAGATTAATGGATTGTGGGTAACTTGGTTGGATAGTGGATGTTGGATGGGAGACAAATTGGTTGAATGGTTGACTGCTTTAATGCTTCTTTTGACTAATTGATTGACTGAATGCTTATAGACCCACTATATGGACTGTAGAGACAGAGCTTGACATTATGGATCTGTCTAAAGCTTCAATAGAAGCTCTTTCTGGCTTCAGCATTTAATCCCACCTGGTCTAGACAGGCTTTGGTAGTTTTTGGAGGGTAAACCAGTAAAAAAAATGGCATATAAACAGTAAAAACAAGATAACTGCTCCTTTTATTGTGGTCCAGTATGAGCAAATTGGTCTCCCTTGGTTCCTGTAGCTCATGTTACTGGAAAAACCACCACTTTGCACCTCATAATGGAGCGTGAGGTCACGAACGGACTTGGCTTGGAACCACAGGCTTGGGGGAGGAGTTGGGGAGCACCTGTGCTGGAGAGTCTTCAGATTGGGATGGTTAAGAGCTTGACATTTGAGTGAACTGCAGGGTTTTGGATGTTTTGAACACATATAACAACACTTCCAAGTTCCAGGAGGGGTCAGGGTTAAGCTCTTGAACAATTCTGCTAAAGAGTCCACAGATAATGGGTCCAAGTTCCCAGTTTCCCAGACATAATACAGGCAGACTGACAGTCATCCAATCTTCTGCATCATATCCTATAAATTTTAAGCTCTATGACTGTCCACAATTGTTCAATATCTCTGTGTTCTTTAGCCTGGAATGCTTCATAAGAGCACCAATCCTAAAAAAGAAAAAAAGGAGGGCAGTAGATAGATGTTAACCTGGATTGCAGAGCTGCCTCTGCTGCCGCTCCTGCCGTCTATATCTTGCTCAGTTCCGCAATCGGAAGTCATTCATATCTGTGTATTGTTGATTCGCCTGCAGCTTCAAGGTTGTGGAAAGCTTAGTGGAGAAAGAATCAATCATCAAAAAAAAGAAGAAAAGAAGGTAGATCACCCAGCACACCCCTCCAGTGTTTTACAATAAACATAGTGTAGAACATTATAACAGAAATATTAACCTGGATTGCAGTGTTTATGATCTGTATTTGCCTCAGAATTTGCCAGCACTGCTGTGTTTATTTGCTTGCAGCTCCGAGCAAGCCTGGGAAGAGCTTAATAAAAGATTCAATCAAATGGGAGAAAAAGAAAAAAATAGCAGCAGTACTCCACCCAGAGCTTGTATAACGCAGCAGCTTAGCTGCGGCAGCTCTCGTCCCAGAACCAGCCCCATCCCTCCTGAGCCCCAGCCCAAGCTCCAGCCCCAGACCCAGCCCCATCCCTCCTGAGCCCCAGCCCCAGCCCAAACACCAACCCCAGAACCAGCCCCATCCCTCCTGAGCCCAAGCTCCAGCCCTAGCCCCATCCCTTCTGAGCCCCAGCCCAAGCTCCAGCCCCATCCCTCCTGAGCCCCAGCCCTATCCCCATCCCTCCTGAGCCCCAGCCCTAGACCCAGCCCCATCCCTCCTGAGCTCCAGCCCAAGCTCCAGCCCCAGACCCAGCCCAATCCCTCATGAGCCTCAGCCCAAACTCCAGTTTCAGCTCCAACCCTCTTGAGCCCAAGCTCCAGCCCTAGACCCAGAACCATCCCTTCGGAGCCTCAGACCAAGCTCAAACCCTAGCTTTAGCCCCAGCTCCATCCCTCCTGAGCCCCAGCCCAAGCTCTAGTTCCAGTTCCAGACCAAGCTTAAACCCAAGCTCCAGCCCCAGCTCCATCCCTCCTGAGCCCCAGCCCAAGCTCTAGTTCCAGTTCCAGACCAAGCTTAAACCCAAGCACCAGCCCCAGCCCCAGCTCCATCCCTCCTGAGCCCCAGCCCAAGCTCTAGTTCCAGTTCCAGACCAAGCTCAAACCCAAGCTCCAGCCCCAGCTCCATCCCTCCTGAGCCCCAGACCAATCCCTCCTGCGCCCTAGACCATGACCCACCCTACCCAGCTCTATTTCTTTACAGACCATGCCCCAGCCCCTGAGCCCTGGTTCCAGCCCTCAAGCCCTGGTCCCAGCCCTGGTCTCAACTCTAGCCTCAAACTAAGCCTTAGCATTAGCCCAAGCCCAAGTTCTAACTCAAACTCTAGTCCCATCCTCAATCCAAACCCTACTTCAGCTTTACCTCTAGTCCTAACCTCATACTAGAACCTCAGGGTTAAGCCCCAAACTCCAAGTCTTAGCCCAAGCCCTAGCCCTAGCCCCATTCCTATTCCAAAACCAAGCCCCAGCTCCTGCTGTAGCCCTAGCTCAAGCCCCAGTCCCTCAGCCACAGCCTGTGCTTCTCAGTAGGGAAAAGGTAACAGCCCTAAATTTACCACCCTGTTTTTTTTTCTCTGTTTTTGGCACATGTCCTCTTTGCATGGTCCTTCACACTGAACACAGCCCACTCTCACTTATTCTGTAAAGCTGAGTGGGTCGGTACACGCTGTAAACCCCAGGGGGTGCTGAATGAATTCGTGCGGACAGCACATGCGGCATCTGCTCCGGCGGACCCGCCTCTCAGGTGGAGTAAAAAAAGGAAAAGCGCAGAGCTGTGAGAGGGTGGCTGTGGGTAAAATGTGGCAGATGGAGAAACACTCCTGACTGGTTTAAAGCTGCGGGAAGTCCACCACTCTTCTCTCTCATACCAGCACTCAACTCTAATATTACTGGAAAAAACACAATGAGAATATGTGTGTGTGTGTGTGTGTGTGTGTGTCTGTGTGTGTATGTGTGTGTGTGTGTGTGGGGGGGGGGGGGGGGTGGTAAAAGAGAGAGATCCTTGCTGCTCAGTATGTATATATACATTGTTGGCACAAACCATACATTTTATTACATATTACAGTTTATATGTTTTATTGCTGTGGTACTTTGCACTGTGTTGCAATATTGTGTTCATAACAATAAAGCTATAATGAATCTTGGGAGAGAGAGGGGTAGTAATGGTGAGAGTGAGAAAAAATAACATATAAAGAGAAACTAGCCAGGAGAGAAAGAGAGAGAGAGAGAGAAAGTGAGAGGAAGGGAGGGAAAAAGAGGGAGAGAGAAAGAAGGGGGAGATAACGATGGTATAGACAGGGTGATAGGAAATAATAATATATAAATGATATAAAAATGTCTTAGAAAGATGGAGTGGGAAAGAGAGAGAGAGAGATAAATATAATTATATATATATATATATATATATATATATATATATATATATATATATATATATATATATATATATATATATATATATATATATATATATATATGTTGAACTGCTTTGTTGATTTATGTTGTGTTGAATTCAGTTGGATTAGATTGGGCTGGGTTCAGTTGGATTAGATTGGATTAGATTGGGCTGGGTTCAGTTGGATTAGATTGGGCTGGGTTCAGTTGGATTGGATTGGGCTGGGTTGAATTGGGTTCAGTTGTATTAGATTGGATTAGATTGGGCTGGGTCGGGATCAGTTGTATTGGATTGGATTAGATTGGGCTACACAGGGTTTAGTTGTATTAGATAGGATTAGATTGGGCTACACAGAATTCAGTTGTATTAGATTGGATTAGATTGGGCTGCACAGGGTTTAGTTGGATTGGATTGGGTTGGACATGTTTCAGTTGGATTAAATTGGATTAGATTGGGCTGAGCAGGGATCAGTTGTATTAGATTGGATTAGATTGGGCTGGGCAGGGTTCAGTTGTATTAGATTGTATTGGATTGAGCTGCACAGGTTTTAGTTGTATTAGATTGGATTAGATTGGGCTGCACAGGGTTCAGTTGTATTGGATTGGATTAGATTGGGCTGGGCAGTGATCAATTGTATTGGATTGGATTAGATTGGGCTGCACAGGGTTCAGTTGTATTGGATTGGATTAGATTGGGCTGCACAGGGTTTAGTTGTGTTAGATTGGATTAGATTGGGCTGCACAGGGTTCAGTTGTATTAGATTGGGCTGGACATGTTTCAGTTGGATTAAATTGGATTAGATTGGGCTGAGCAGGGTTCAGTTGTATTAGATTGGATTAGATTGGGCTGGGCAGGGATCAGTTGTATTAGATTGGATTAGATTGGGCTGTACAGGGTTTAGTTGTGTTAGATTGGATTAGATTGGGCTGCACAGGGTTCAGTTGTATTAGATTGGGCTGGACATGTTTCAATTGGATTAAATTGGATTAGATTGGGCTGAGCAGGGTTCAGTTGTATTAGATTGGATTAGATTGGGCTGCACAGGGTTTAGTTGTATTGGATTGGACTAGATTGGGTTGCACAGGGTTTAGTTGGATTTAATTGGATTAGATTGGGCTGCACAGGGTTTAGTTGTATTGGATTGGATTAGATTGGGCTGCACTGGGTTTAATTGGTTTGGATTGGAGTATGCTAAGCTGGGTTGGTCTGGGTTTGGCTGGCTTGGATTGGATTAGATTGGGTTGGGTTTAGTTGGATTGGACTGGATTGGATTGGGTTTGGCTGGGGTCAGTTGGATTAGATTGGTATGGATTGGATTGGGCTGGGCTGGGTTGAGCTGAAATGGGTTGCTCTGTGTTTTGTATCTGGGAGCTGTAGACTAAGTTCACAGTTTGGAGAAAGAAAGTGTTGATTGGCGACAGGCCAACACAGTTACTGTAAGTGTGTGTGTGTGTGTGTGTGTGTGTGTGTGTAGTTGAGTTTCTCTGGATAAGCTCTGTTTATCTGACAGTATTAATGAGAGTTTCTCCAGTGTGTCTCTGATTTTAACTGATTTCATTTTTCTAGCACTGCTTTAGTTCTGCTGCTCTTTTTTGTGGCAATTATATAAAGTTACACCATGATTCATCATAATATGCTGTAATTATGACATTAGTCATGTCATATCTATAGGACAACATCTAATTATGGTCTGTGTCATAATTGCAACATGATATCTGTATGAGATACTTTCTTGTACATACATACAAAATGTTCAGCCCTAATTACAGTAATGAAAAATCATATATGAATTACATACATTTATTAAATAGAAAATATTCTATGATATAATAACATAATAATAACAAGACCATTTTTAATAGGTATGAGAAGTTCTGTCATAAATACAAGATAATTAATCATATACTGTAATTACATATAGATGTTTTCTTAAATACAGACATTCAATGCCATAATTACAACATATGCCATTTTTACAACATCATTGTAGCCTTGAATCTCTTAAAATCTTTTAAAAATATATTTTTAAATGTAAAGTTCTCCTCTTAAAACACAAATTGACCATTTGAGAGCACTTAAATGATAAGTTTCTTTTTTTTTTTTTTTTACCAAAGTAAAAACCTCTGGAAAATAATCAAGAGGAAGATGGATGATCACAAACCATCAAACCAAACTGAACTGCTTACATTTTTGCATCAGGAATAAAGAAATAAAGTTATCCAAAAGCAGTGTGTAAGACTGGTGGAGGAGAACATGATGCCAAGATGCATGAAAACTGTGATTAAAAACCAGGGTTATTCCACCAAATATTGATTTCTGAACTCAAAAACTTGTTTTATTTGCATTATTTGAGGTCTGAAAGCTCTGCTTTTTTTGTTATTTCAGCCATTTCTTAATTTCTGCAAATAAATGCTCTAAATTACGAAATTTTTATGTGAAATTTGGGAGAAATGTTGTCACATATACCTAAAAAAGCAACATAGCTTTATTTAGCAAATTGCATATGTCACGAATGACCCAGGCAGGGAGACGAGGAGGCGGACACAAGTGCAGGTAGGGCGATATATAAATAATTTAATAGATAAATAACAAAGAAACACTGAATGAGGAACACGAAACAAAGATACACAAATAACCATAAACCAAAACAAATCAGAGAACATAAACTAAACCAACTAGAGAAAAAGACAATAAATAAACAGGGAATATATACAATGGAAATAAACTAGAAAAAGAAACACTAAGCAGGGTATCTACAAGGAACTAACTGAAATTAACATGAGACTAGAAACATAAAACTATAGATAAACACAGAGACTAAGGGCGCGAGGAACAGAGGCTATGAAACACAGAGAGACAAACGACAGGGGAAGGTGCAAAGACCGACCGAGACAAAGTGGTAGACGAGGGCTATATAAGGAAACAGGAAACACTATAATTAGAAACACCTGGGGCAGGGGCGGAGCTACAAATGAGAAACACATGGAAAAGTACTGAGACACAGGGGCACAGGTCACGTGGGACACACACAGAGACATGAGACAGGGCTAAGACATGACAGCATAACTTGAATGTTTTTTATTATATACAGTTTTGTAATAAGAACTACTCATACGGAGATGTTTGTTATGAAATATTTTGATATATAATTTTTAAGTTGCTTTACAGCTATGGATCATTGTAACCTTAAATCTCTTAGCATCATTTTTTCTTTGAGTAATATATTTTTAAATGTAAAACTCTTCTTGTAAAATTCATTTATGGTACATATTTTATGGTACATACAGTATTTTGACTTTAATGACCATTTTTACAGTGCATACACCTGTATATTACTCTTAAATAACTGGTAATACAGTTACTGTTGGACTAAAATGTGTTTTTTTTTTTAACAGAGTTTAATAAAACTATCACATTAGAAGAACTCAGAATCCTGTAGAAACAGTAGAAACAGTAGAAAAGCTGTATTGAGTGAGCTCTTTGTGTGAAAGAACAGTGAGAGATTGGGAAACGATTCCTTTTATTTAATGGAATTAATGGCTTTCTAATGCCATCTCCATCTCCCCATTTCCTCCCTCACACTCCTCCTAATAAGCCTCCTCCAGCTCGGCCCGACAGCGCCGGAAAACAAACAGAGCTGACAAGTCATTCCCGCGCCAATTACCACCGCGACGACCAGGCTAGCGCTAGCGCTAACGCTAAAAAAAACAAGACGCTATCGCCGCACTGCAATACATCCATCGTTATTTACTATTCAAATTATGGGAATAATATAAACTCGTGTCAGAAAGAGAGAGAGAGCCTCGCACCGAGTCAATAATAACCTCGTTTTTGGTGTGTGTGTGCTCTGTAAGTGTGTGTGTGTGTGTGTGTAAAAAATGTGTGTGTGTGTGAGTGTGAGAGAATGAGTCATTGGGGAGATGGTCTCATCTGTTACTGCAGGTGTGAATTGGGTGATGCTGGAGTTCGCTCATTTTGCACATGGAATACCAATTGATGAGAGTGGGAACAATTTCTCTTTCAATATTATTATATTTTTATATTTTTATATTTGTCCTACATTGTAAATGAGTACTGAAGTCACCCAGACTATAAAGAAACACATAAATAATCATGTAGTAATTTAAAAATGTTAAACGAAGCCAACCAATAAAGGAAACTCTTGCTCTTCCTTTCCTGAGGTGATCCTGATGAGTGCCAGTTCCATCATTACAAAATTTTTGAAGGATGCTTTCAAAGTTCTTGCAATTCTTCTCATAATCTGGATTAGAACATTACTCAAATAGAGCTATAATTCACTGTATACCTGTATCTCTACCTCTTCACTACTTTACTTTAACTGATGCTCTCAAACACTTTATTAAGAGACAAGAAATGCAAGTAATTAACTCTTGATGAGTTCAGCAGCACAGCTGTTAACTGAAAGCCTGAATTCCAGGTGACTCTACCTCATAAAGCTGACTGAGAAAATCCAGCAGAGATGTGCAAAACTGTATAATCTAAGCAAGAGATGCTATTTTAAAGAATCTAAAATGTGAAACATATTCTGGTTAGTTTAACGCATTTGTGTGGATGATTTTAGTATTGATCTACAACATAAAAACCCTCTTTTGCCTAGTAAGGAAAAGAAAAGTTTCCAAGGACAATAAACGAGCAATACATTTAGACTGATATGGGTTTTAACTTGTATACCAAATATATCTGTAAAAAAATTAAAAGAGCACTTCAGTTTCTGAATCAGTTTCTCTGATTTTGCTATTTATAGATTTATGTTTGAGTAAAATGAACATGTTTTATTCTATAAACTACAGACACCATTTCTCCCAAATTCTCCAAAAAAATACTGTAATTTAGAGCATTTATTTGCATGTCTGAAATAAGAATAAAAAGATACAGCGCAAAGAAAACAAGTTCATATTTATAAAGTTTTAAGAGTTCAGAAATCAATATTTGGTGGAATAACCCTTGTTTTTAATCATAGTTTTTTTATGCATCTTGGCAACATGTTCTCCTCCACCAGTCTTACACACTGCTTTTGGATAACTTTATGCTGCTTTACTCCTGGTGCAAAAATTCAAGCAGTTAGTTTGAAGCACAAGCATGGGCACAAGGCGTGAAAATAGATTCCAAGAGAATGGGGCTGTTTATGAGACAATGCTGATAGAGAATTTCATGTCCGACCATCTGTTTTTAACCTCAAGCTCAGGCGTACTTGGGTTCTGCAGCAGGACAATGACCCAAAGCACATAAAACAAGTCCGCCACTCAATATTGGTAAAGCTTGATTGCATTTGTTGCTGCCAACAACACTAAAAACCCAATAGGACCCCTAGTTTGGTAGTTTTACTGTCATCATTAGAGTGAATAGCACAATGTGTTCCCATTTTTGAGAGCAATGGTTTCTTTCCTCCTTCCTACTTTTTTCTACTTCAATATATTGCAGGATTTTATTCCCGTCCAACTCCACACAACAAAGTCTCTCCACACTTACAGCACCAGATAATCATCTCGTCTTCAGTAATCTGCTTTAAGTACATCAAATAGGCATTTATCTCTCTTTACTAATGAGTTTCCCCAGTGGTAGCCTATTCTAGATCAAGATTCTACGTTTTTATACATAAATGCAGTTTATACTACCATCTTCCTGCAGAGAAGACATGCAGGAAAATTCAATTACTGAAGATCTTTCCTCTCATCTATTAGTGGTTGGGTTAAGATTTGGCGGTTCCCAATAGGCTTGGCTATTAGATGTCTGTAACTGGGGCTGTGTTAGGCGTTGTTTGGTGTAATAACACTGTAATACATACTTTATAGTGTAGTAATACAGTATTGATTGCTTCTAAGAATAGTTGGGCCTTTAATACTTACATTATATAAGCATTTTTCATGATTATAAAATATTTAGGGTGATTTTCTCTTCATAGAGATACAATACTTAGCCATTGTTATACCAAAAACTAAAGTTAACAATTAGATATACATCACAAAAGGCATTATTATCAAACCGTTTACATAAATTGTGATCGAAATGGGTAGTAATCAGTGATGGTATAGTTACTTCGAAAATAATCCGATTACTGATTACTGATTACTCCTTTAAAAAGTAACTTATTTACTTTATGGATTACTTGATTTTAAAAGTAACTAAGTTACTTTACAAGTTACTTTATTAGTTACTTTCAGCAGCTGCAGACACCACCTCCCGCCGCCTTAACTTAAAAACTATAACCAGTTTTGCCAATACTCCCTTTATTGGAAAATGCATTTTTAACAGCAACAATTTATCTCTATTAAGTTGAACTATTTCCTAAAAAATAAGTTGTTTTTTTTTAAATAAAAAAATTAACTTAACATAAATATTGTTTTTATAAAAAATAAAATATGGTCTTTCTTGATTTTACTAAACATAAATACTTGTTTTTATAAAAAATATATAAAATAAAGAAAGTCTTTCTTGACCTGACATATTTAACACTGTAAAACTGAACATTGAACTTGTTGTTCTCTGCAGGGCAGCAAGGAGTGGTTTTATAAAAATGAACAGTGTATATGGTCTAGACCAGGGATCACATGTTTGCAGACTGGGGTCCGGGTCCGGACCCAGACGTTGTCCAATACAGACCCATACCGGACCCAACTACTGAGAAAGATTTAATTCTGACAGAGTTCATTTAAAGCACTGGAACTTTTCTTGTCTTTACGGTATGTGTGCTCTGCGCCACAGTGAGCTTCCAATCACGTGTGGTGTAAAATCTTTAAATGCTCTCCTCTGCCAATCAAATTTGTGGCAGACCGCTGCCCTGGCTAGTGAATTGGGACGCGGCCGCAAAAAAACACGCCTTTATAAAGAGATAGGGAGCCCGAGAACTGGCGAAAAACAAAAATGGGCGGAAACTAAAGACACGCCGAGCGCGAGAGAGAGAGAGACAGGGGAGAAAGCGTTACTAAGTAACGCGTTACTGACATCACTGGTAGTAATGATGTTTACCAGCTGTGTTTGGCTAGAATTTACTGGAATTACATCCAAATTCAATGCAGGAGACCCTACACTCTCATATCCCACAGGTCAGTGGAGTCTTCTATGCCTTAAGTCATAGGAACTCACAAGATAACACCTCACAACTTGGTGTGGGAGGTCCCAAGCCATATCCTGAGGTTATACTTCATGTTCAATGGTTGGCTGGCCATGGTATTCTACTATATGTCTTTAAGGCAAGCTCTAGGAGCTTTTTAGGTATTTAACAAATAGTGTACATCATATATTGAGACTATAATAAGGGACCTGGCTGTTTAAATTTTTTTAATATCCTTGCAACAAATTAATACAATCATTCAGAATTTAAGGTATTCCTCAATTAACTTGTTTTTGATCATCATACATCATTATTCTATTTTTAATTCTATTTTGAATAAAAGCCCTTTTCGTATCACCACCCCTCTGATGGCCCACATTTATTTTCTATGTTAATTCATGTATGGCTGAGGGTTTCTTTAGCACAATTCTTCTTTTTTTTCTCTTTTTTTTTACTTTCTTATGAAGAAGCTTTCATATATCTACATCAGGTTTTAACACACACAGGTCAGACACGACCCACGTTTACCATTCCATAGAAATAGCCATATATAGAAAATTAATGAGGGTCATTTTTGACCCAAGTGTGCAGTGTGAAGTAGAGGGTTAGTGATACAAAAAGGCTTTTTTTTTAAAAAAAGGAAGAAATGAAAGAGTAAAATAAGGACGTATGATGATCAAAAACAAGTTAATTAAGGAAAACCTTAAATTCTATAGACTAAAATAATTTATTGCTACACTCTAAGAAATATAAGTACAGATTTGTACTTAAAAGAGTACAAAGCTTGTCGCTGGGGCTGTACCTTATATTGAGGCACAAAAAAGTACCTTTCAGTGAAAGTCCTTTTTTGTACCCATGGTTTTTGTGGCAGTAAAGATCATAAAGATTATAAACGTTATCATCAACTAAATATGGCTCAAAAACTTGATGATACAAAATTGTCTGGCTTTCAAATAAAAAATGTGCAATTAAAATATATATTGTTCATTAGTACAGTGGTACAGAATACTGAATGTACCCTTTGGCTGGTTAAATGGTACAAATTTGTACTTATTGCTGTTAGAAATGACTTTGTACTTCAGAGGGAACAAATCTGACCCTGTAAAGACCAATATTGTACCTTTGAGGGTACAATTATAAAGAGTGTACCTTCGAGTACAAAAAAGTACTCATATCGTACCTCTGTTTTTTAGAGTGTAAGATATATGATAGGAAAGAAACCTCAGCCATATATGAAGTTACATATAAAAAATGAATGTGTCCATCAAAGGGTTAAAAGATGTACTGCATCAGAGAGATGGCAGCATCTGTTTGTGACCTCAAGCTCAGGTGTACTTGGGTTCTGCAGCAGGACAATGACCCAAAGCACACAAACACAACATCAAGTCCACCTCTGAAAGTCGGTAAAGCTTGATTGCATTTGGTTGCCACACAGGGCTAGATTGACTTGGATAGTTTTTTTTTTTTCTTCCTTTAATAAATAAAGGTTATCTTTGTCTGAAATTACAGCTTGTTTGGAAATGGGAAAAATAACAGTATGACAAAAAAAAAAAAAAAGCGAAAGAATATAAGTCTGTATATCTGAAGAGCATTGTCTTGTGGAAATTAGGACCTCATTAACATAACATTGGGCTTTTAAAGTGCTAAATCTCCTAAAACAGGCCTAAAAAGAACAGATTGTAGCTTATTTCTTCAAAATTAAGAGTATGACCCACACTCTGGCCCTTTTTTTTACCAGATCTATCATTGGCCTCTCAAGTCGTCTCTGATATAAGGCTCATTTTGGAGTCTCAGACAGGCCCAGAGGGCTTTTAGGTATTTAACAAGTTCTCAGCGAGCTTCTAATTACAATCCGCAATTCTCCGAGAGGAGATGATCCGGTGCTGAGAGCGTGCTGACGGATGGCGGGTGGGGCTGACAGGAACGTGTGGAGAAATGTGTTGATTCAGAGACTGTGGAGATTAAGCAACAAAATGGCTGCTCTCAGAAAGAAGCCGCGGGCTTGTTATCTGGGAAATAATGTAGCGAACACAGTGGAGGGTGTGTGTGTGTTCCTCTTCTGGTATCAGCCAGCGCTCCCACCGAGGCGGCCCGACTGACAGCCTGTGTGAAGATAGAGAGAAGATAGCGGCAGATACGGCTTTGAAGGCCAAGAACAACAAAACAGGACCATGTATCAAGATGCCAGCCAGATATGTCCAAGATAGCTCCTAAATCAGGCTCGGAAAGAACTGCTTTCAGCTTATTTCTGGTAAATAAACAGTGTACAGCACACAATAGGGCTCTTTTATAAAGGATTCGGATACATTTTCAATGTGGGAAAGGAATGAAAATGTATGACACATTGCCATCCTTCAGAACAGCACTTACAGCTCTGAAAAAAAAAAATAAGAGAGCACTTAAAAATGATGAGTTTCTTTTTGATTTTAGCAAAAACAGAGAGATGGATGATCACAATCCATCAAACCAAACTGAACTGCTTGAATTTTTACACCAGGAATGACGGCATAAAGTTATCCAAAAGCAGTGTGTAAGACTGGTGGAGGAGAACATGCAAAGATGCCTGAAAACTGTCTCTTGAGACAACAGCAGCATGTGTATAAGCATAGTCCTGTTGGAATATCTAACTGGAATGTGTCCAAGACTTTATTAACCTATTAGTGTTGGGCTGTCAAAGTGCCAAAGCTTCTAAACCCATCTAGAAAACAGTGGATTTCAGGTTATTTTTGGAAAATAAACAGTTTGCACCACATAATGGGCTCTTTTATGAAGGATTTCGATACACTTTCTATCTGGAAAAGGTCTGGCAATGTGTCTTGAGACAACAGCAGTATGTGGATGAGCAATGTCCTGTTGGAATAGCTAACTGTAATGAGTTCAGGACCATGTTAACCTATTAATGTTGGGCTGTCAAAGTGCCAACGCTCCTAAAACTGTCTATTTCTAGAAAACAAAGTGTGCACCACACAATAGGGCTCCTTTATAAAGGATCTGGCTGGCTGTGGCATAGTATTTATGTCTTTAGGGCAAGCTCTTCAGTTAAGATGGCAGCAGAATGTGGAAAAGCATTGTCTGGTTGGAATAGAGCACTGGAGTGTGTCAAAGCTCTTAAAACTAGAAATGGTGTTTACCAGCTATGTTTGGCTAGAATTTACTGGAATTACATCCAAATTCAATGCAGGAGACCCTACACTCTCATATCCCACAGGTCAGTGGAGTCTTCTATGCCTTAAGTCATAGAAACTCACAAGATAACACCTCACAACTTGGTGTGGGAGGTCCCAAGCCTTATCCTGAGGTTATACTTCATGTTCAATGGTTGGCTGGCCATGGTATTCTACTATATGTCTTTAAGGCAAGCTCTTGGAGCGCAGCTCATTCAGAATTTAAAGTATTCCTCAATTAACTTGTTTTTGATCATCGTACATCATTATTCTTTTTTTTCCTTTCTTACTTTTTGAATAAAAGCCCTTTTCGAATCACCACCCCTCTGATGGCCCACATTTATTTTCTATGTTAATGGAGTGTGTCAAAGCTCTTAAAACTGTCTAGAAAAAAAGTAGATTTCAGGTAATTTCTGGTTTGCTCCTCACAATGTGCTCTTTTTTCAGTTTGCACCACACAATAGGGCTCTTTTAGAAATTATCTGGCTGGCTATGATATAGTATATTATCTCTAGCATCAACGCAGGCTGATGATACGCAGAGTTGAGACAACAGCAGCATGTGGACGAGCATTGTTCTGTTGGAATAGAGCACTGGATTGTGCTTTCTAATTAGCTGTCAAAGTTCCAACGATTCTGAAAACAATGGATTTCACCTTACTTCTGGAAAATAAACTATTTGGACTAAACAATGGGCTTGTCTTTATAAAAACGTAAAACTTTGCAGATCCAATAGCAGCCCACAAATTTTCATTGAGGGATAGGTCTGGAGACGGTTGGCCATGGCATAGTATCTGTGTCCTAATGTCAAGCTCTTGAGGCAACAGCAGTATGTGAACAAGCATTGTCTTGTTGGAATAGTAACTGGAATGTGTTCAGGACCATGTTAATCTATTAATGTTGGGCTGCCAAAGTGCCAAAGCTCTTAAAACTGCTTATTTCTGGAAAATAAACAGTTTGCAACACACAATGGACTCTTTTATAAGTTACTTGGATGACCATGGCATAGTATTTGTGTCTTTAAGCAAAGCTCTTGATTTAAGACATCAGCAGCATGTGGATGAACATTGCCCTGTTAAAATTTCTAACTGGAATGAGTTCAGGACCATGTTAACCTATTTATGTTGGGCTGTCAAAGTTGCCAAAGCTCTTAAAACTCTGTCGAAGTGCCAAAGCTCTTAAACCCATCTAGAAACCATGAATTTCAGCTAATTTCTGGAAAATAAACACAAATTTCAACACACAATGGGCTCTTTTAGCAACATGTGGATAAGAATTGTTCGGTTGGAATAGAGTACTGGACTATACATTATTATTAGCTTCCAAAGTGCTATAGATTCTAAAACAGAAACTATATAGAAAAGAAAGGATTTCAGCATATTTCTGGAAAATAAACAGTTTGCAACAGACAATAGGCTCTTTTATAAAGAATTTGACTATTGACCATTGCATAGTATTTGTGTCTTTATTAAGGCAAGCTCTTGAGTTCAGAAAGTAGCAGCATGTGGACGAGCATTGTCCTGTTGGAATAGAGCACTGGAGGTCTAAAACATACTCAAAAAGAATGGATTTCAGCTCATTTCTGGAATATAAACAGTGTGTAACACATAATGGGCTCATTTATAACGGATCTGGCTGTCTGTGGCACAGTATTTATGTTTTTAAGGCAAACTCTTGAGTTGAGACAGTAGCAGTATGCGGACGAGCATTGTCCTGTTGCAATAGTACACTGGAATGTGTTCAGGACTAATGTTGGACTATCAAAGTGTCAAAGCTCCTAAAACTGTCTAGAAAAGAGTGGATTTGAGCTTATTTCTGGAAAATAAACAGTGTACACCACACAATGAGCTTCTTTTTGATGGATCTTCTTTCTTTGTGAAGTCCTATAAAAGTTACTGATACTTTTGGTTTACTATTACAGCATTAACTGACATTTCTGTTGGCTTGCTTTGCAGTTTAGAGGAAAAATAAAGATTTTGGAATTTGGTTCAACAGCATCCCACACATTTTCAATCAAGGATTCAATCAAATGTCTGGCAATACGGTTGACCATTGCATAGCAGTTGGGATTGCAATACTGTAGTATGTGGATGAGGATTGTCCTGTTTGTGTTTAGGAGTCTATTATAGCAAAACTAGGCTGTCAAAGTGCAAAAGCTCCAAAAACTGTCAAGTGGATTTCAGCTTATTTCTGGAAAATAAACATCCAAGCCAAGCTCCTGGGTGGTCAGCATCACGTGGAGAAGCATTGTCCTGCTGGAATAGTGCTTGAAATTGTGCATTCAGGATGTTCAGAGTGCCAGAGCTCCTATAAAACAGGCTAGAAAAGAGTGAATTTGAGTTTATTTCTAGAATATAAACAGTGTGAGCCACACAATAGACTCTTTTATGCTATTTTATGAGGGATCTTCTTTTTGTAGAAAAGGCTTTTAAAAGTTACTGAGACTTCTGGCTCGCTGGTACAGCCTGACCTGACATTTTCTTTTCCGTTTCTTTTCTTGTGTCGCCTTTTTCTCGTCTCGTATTAAAAGAATAAAAGAATTACGTCTATTGTGAGCAACAGAGAAGCGGAGCCGAGGAAAACTAGCTGTTTAGCATGGGAAATGAATGGTGAAAATAGAATGAAAAAGTAAAAATGCATTTATTTACATCAAATAGAAATCGCAAAAATGTGCCACAGCAAATCCAAAGCCGCTTAAACCTTTTCATTAGATGACATTTCAGTGTGCGGAGAGACGACACACAGTAAACACACTGATGAGGGAAATTAAACGCTTTAACCTCCTTCAAAAGAGAGGAGGAATGATGGGATGTAGAGCGAGAGAGGGAGGAAAAGAGAGAAAGAGAGAGAAAACTCGGCGGCATCTTAACACAGAGGCATCAATAGATTCGGAAGTGAGGTTGGTTGAAAGTCTCACGCAACATCAGAGGATTTAGCTCCAGTCGTTTCAAAACACCCGGACTGGGCGCTAATCCGCGAGGGGTGAGCAAAGGCCAAGTCATTTAGCTGAGAAATGCATGTTTACAGCTAAAGACGGGAAACCCATTATGATGTGTAGCTCCGCCCACCCCCTATATTTACTCATATGGGATATAACTATTGGTCATATACAGCTCTGGAAAAAAAATGAAGAGAGCACTTCAGTTTCTGAATCAGTTTCTCTGATTTTGCTATTTATAGGTTTATGTTTGAGTGAAATGAACATTGTTGTTTTATTCTATAAACTACAGACAACATTTCTCCCAAATTCCAAATGAAAATATTCTCATTTAGAGCATTTATTTGCAGAAAATGAAAAAATAAATGGCTTAAATAACAAAAAAAAAGACCTAAAACAATACAAATTAAAAAAAAAAGGTGGTCATGTTCTCCTCCACCAGTCTTACACACTGCTTTTGGATAACTTTATGCCGCCACTCCTGATGCAAAAGTTCAAGCAGTTCAGCTTGGTCTGCATGTTAACGCTAGTTTATTTTTAAATGCTTAAAAATCTCTCAACATCTGAATCATTTTAGATACATTTCAAATGACCATACTGTATATGGATACAAAGTAAAGCAGTGTATTCGGGAAACAGTCTTTCTTTGCAAAGTATTGCCAACCTCCATTCACAGTAAGGCTTTATTCACATCTGTATCTGGATTTTAACATCTTACATCCACATTAGCACTGTGTTTTGAATGTAATGTAAATATAAAGCACTGAGATGCATGAGAATTAGCCGCTGGCCGATGCTTACTCCAGCACCGCGCTGCGGAAGGATGACTCTAGCTTTCAGAATTCCCTTCACATAAATCTTTAAGATAATCGACGGATCCTCCCCACTCTTTCAGGCTCCGGTGGTCAGGCTTTGTTCCCTCATAGGCTAATTGATGCTTGTTCAGACCTTCTTGTCTGGTCACGGCACTCTGACATGAATGCTATGGATAACAATCATCCTGGATCCAGATGGTGGGCCACGTTTCACCATGAAACGTTTATAATTCAGACCTTAGATGTACTGCAGTCTAAGAACAAAGATATAGAGTATATAGTGCTGACCTGAGGCTTTGCTTTCACACTTATAACAAGGGTGGAATGGTGTTAAATGGAAGAAACGTCTAGAAGAAGGTTTTATTGTATTAAAAGAACAGGTTTAGCCAGAGAAAGTCTACTTTGAGTTTTATATATACTGTATATATGGGTCATTCCATTGAATGGGTGCCATTTCTGTTCCTATAAAATTGCATACATAAATGTGAACACAAATTAAAAATGTTTAAAATACATTTTATTACTAAGTATAGTGTCTTGTACATTGAGCTAGTTGCAAAAGTAAGATATGTAATTAAAAACATTAATAAAAACTAATAAAATATTGATAAAATAGCATTTGTTACCTGTCTCCCACTCTCTAACTATAAACTTTATCATAAAATATTTAAATTATTAAAATCGTTCAGACATCCAAGACTCAAAATCCCATCTATGCTTTAAAAATATGTACTTTTTTTCATAATAAGTTCATATTTAAGTTAAAATAAAATAAATACACATTTT
Source organism: Astyanax mexicanus (assembly GCF_023375975.1). Lineage (NCBI taxonomy): Eukaryota > Metazoa > Chordata > Actinopteri > Characiformes > Acestrorhamphidae > Astyanax > Astyanax mexicanus. The sequence goes on from NC_064429.1 coordinate 32,709,517, forward strand.
AGCTGTGTCCCTGGGTTTCACTCAGTCCTGTTACCGTAACACATTACCCTGATCATCTAAAAAAAAAAAAAAAACCATCTGGAACATTCTACATCACATCTACAACAGGAAGTGACATCATCAACTGGTTCTTCTGAAGATTATGCGAAAACCAAAATTAAGTTCCCTCATTAGTTTTTCTGTATATTTGATCTTATTGTAACGATGACTAAGGAGCTCAATCTCAATCTCTACACTCACTCATGTTACCTAAATTAATTCTTACATCTTATTGGTTTATTTTTAAAATACATATTTAGGGAAATATCTCTATAATGTGCTCAGTGTCCTCATGCTATTAGCATTGCCGCCATTTAGCTTTTTTTTCACGTTTTTGCTAATGCTGTGAGTTTTTAAACTCATTCCTGTTACTTTCATTCCTTTTACTCAAAACATAAAATGTAACAGGACTGAGTGCCATTAACAGGAGTGAGTTCCAGTAACAGGAGTGATTCTTGTCGTCATAAATATCAATTATTTGAACATGCGGTCATCAATTTCTTTAAAATAAAGACTTTCTGGCGAGACAGTCATTAGGAATTAGTAGAATTGTTTCTAAACATGCTTTTTAAATGTCACACGAGTTTTGTGAACATCTTCTGATTAGAAACCTTGTAAAAAGCTGCCTGATTTTGATCTATCTGTGTGTGTAAATGTATGTACAGGGGTTGGACAATGAAACTGAAACACCTGGTTTTAGACCACAATAATTTATTGTGGTGACGGACAGTTTAAATCAGTTCTGATTTGATCAGCCGTGGTTTTATGTTTTTTGGATACAATCCGGGTTAGCACCTGAACATCATTTTCAGACAGCTTCCTCTTACAGCATCCACAGTTAATCCTGTTGGATGTGGTTGGTCTATCTATCTATCTATCTATCTATCTATCTATCTATCTATCTATCTATCTATCTATCTATTTTGTCTCTCTCGCTCCTCTTATGAGGAGAGTTATTAATAGTTGATATTGATAATTAGTACACAAAAAGAGGATAGATAGATAGATAGATAGATAGATAGATAGATAGATAGATAGATAGATAGATAGATAGATAGATAGATAGATAGATAGATACTTTATTTATCCCGAAGGAAATTTAGGCATCCAGCAGCAACAACACAATACAATAAGAAACAGATTCAAACACAAATTAAAACACAGAAGAATAGAGAAAAAAAATTGTTTTCCATGCTACACTCTGGATTTCTAATCATTAATCGGTATGTTGTAAAGTTGGAGATATGAGGTCTGAGCGTCGTTACAGGGCGGATGATGGATGGGGTGGTAAATAGTTAATTAGACAGTGCAGAGGAGGACCTTAAATTAGGTGCATGACTGGAGCTTTTGTGGGCACAATAAGTCAGTGTCTCCTCCTCTTTCTTCCTTCTCTCTATCGCTTTTTCCACTGTTCGCTCTTTAGCTCTTCATCCCTTCATTCCTTTTTCCTCTCGTTCTTTCAAACAGTGTTTCTAATAGCAATACCACACTACCATTAGAGCCTCTCCTCCACCATCACTTAGAGAAATGAGCTCTATTAAAGTTTAAAAGCCAGCAGGTCTTAAACTCAGACACGGCTCGGCGGCAGACGCACGCATGCAGTGCTGTGGCATTTAGTTTAACGGGTTTATTTTGTGTTTTTATTTAAACAGGCTTTTTAGTTTGAGATATACATTTATTTTCCAAGCAGGCAGAACACGAACTGTTAAAACATGGAACAATAAATAAACATAACTGTAGTGAGCTTTGAATAATAATTATAAAGAATAGTATAATTCTGTGGTAGAAAAAAAAAAAAAAAGCTGTGGTAATAAACACTCTTGGTACCTACAAAACAACACACAGCAACACTTCATCATCGCAGCCTACAACACAGATACATGATAGCTACCCAATAAACAGCTCTGGAAAAATATAGTAGGAGACCCCTTAAAAACGATGAGTTTCTTTGATTTTACCAAATTGAAATCCTCTGGAATATAATCAAGAGGAAGATGGATGATCACAAACCATCAAACCACCAAACTGAACTGCTTGAATTTTTTGCACCAGGAGTAAAGCAGCATAACGTTATCCAAAAGCAGTGTGTAAGACTGGTGGAGGAGAACATGTCAAGATTCAATAAAACTGTGATTAAAAATCAGGGTTATTCCACCAACTATCGATTTCTGAACTACTAAAACTTTATGAATATAAATTCATTTTCTCATTTTTGTTATTTCAGCCATTTCTCATTTTCTGCAAATAAATGCTCTAAATGACAATATTTTTATTTGGAATTTGGAACAAATGTTGTCTGTAGTTTAGAGAATAAAACTAAAATGTTCATTTTACTCAAACATAAACCTATAAATAGCAGAGAAACTGAGTCTCTCTTAGTTTTGTAGTTTTGTCCAGAGCTGTGTTCAGACAGCTTATCAGAAACATTTTTCACCAGAGTTGAAATCGGATTTAAGTAAAGAATCAAAATCAGTTAAGGATCATATTTTTTTTATCAATTTCAGAATTGATATCAGAATTGGTTCTCTATACCTTGAAAGTATCCTCTTGTGCAGTCACCACAAACATGATCAACAAGGTATTAATGATGGAACTGGCACTCATCAGGATCCATGCTTTTTTAGGAAAGGAAGTGCAAGAGTTCTCTCTGTTGCACAGGATAAGTTCATCAGTGTTACCACCCTCAGAAACCACAAGTTAGCACTTTTTGGTTTGTTTTACACTTTTAAGTCACTACATGATTCCTTATACTGCGTTCCTTCTTAGTCTGGATGACTTTAGTATTATTTTGCAATCTAGGAAAACAGACAAAATGAAAATTGACTGAGTATTTTAGGCAGTTTAGGTAGTTTAAGTTTATTTTTGTTTTTTAATAAAAGATTCATGAAGAGAATATTAACAATTTAATGTTTTATATCATTGAAATTGCTATGCTGTTACATTTTGTTGGATTTGAGTAGGACTTTAAGAGTTCAAGTGTTGGAATTTGATCAATATTTCTCATATTTGCATCTTTTTATAACAAAGAAAAATAACAAATAACAAAAACATCATTAAAAAACAGACACCTACATCACAGACTATGAGTCCATCGTGCTGAAAACCCCTCAACTCATTCCATAAGGCTACGTTCACATTACCAGGCTGAAGTGACTCAAATGGCTGTGTGAACGTGCCAAATCCCTTTTTTTTTTTTTCAAATCAGATTGGAGTCACTGTTTACCAACTTTACTTTTTAACATTTTAGAGTGTTTTTGTTGGTGCACCAACTTCTCTATATGGTAGACCAATATCAAATCAGAACAAAGGCCACCATCCATTCCTCATATACTGGTCTTCATATACTATAGACTACTGGTGTATTGGAAACCAGTGACCCGTGGTTTATTTGCTGTGGCCCGGTTCTGAAGGTGACTTTTTGACTCATTACAGCCACACGGCCGTGGTGAAGTTGACCCAGTGGAGATAATAAACTGCAGTTATTGACCAGAAGCACATGGACCTCACCAACGTCACGGTCAAATCACGGATATCAGATTAGTATCGACTGGCTGTTCATTATTGAGATTTTGTCTCAGGCCTTCTGGACCATGTTAGTCCAGTGGGTTGGCCAATCAAATGCAGATAAGACACATCAGAGCAGAAAGAGTTCTAGCACCCCATTGATTTCAGCCAGGCTTTGTTCTCGCTTTGCATGTTATCTGATCTTGGTGAGCGATGGGGTTATTGTCGGTTGCTAGGCGAGATAAAAGCAGTGATGCTTTATGAATGAGGGATTAGAGAAGCAAATGGATATTTCAAATATCTGTGTTCATATTTCTGTCTCCTTTCATATTCAGTAATTGGAGTTACAGTATCTCAGTGTAGCATAATGCTATCTTGGAAGCATCCCTCATGTATGTAGTACTATATCCAAGACCCTGTTTACACTCGGTCACTTCATACGTCTGTATTGTATCCTGATAAGATTACAAATAAACGGCTTATTTCCCCCAATTAGATCTTACTGTTTATAACTGATATCTTTGTTATTAGAATAATGTAAGTAATGGCACTTTCCATATCCACATAAACAAAATTTGAAGCAGTTCAAGAATCAGAATTGGTTCTAAAATCAGAAACAGTTCTACATTTGGAGTTTGAACCAGTTTAAGAATCAGAATGTGCTCTTCAATCAAAACAAGTTTAAGAATTCCAACTACAATCAGGTCAAAAATTATAATTAGAATCAATTCAAGATTTTTAGTTTCAAAAATGGTAAAAAAAAAATGGTTAAGGAATCAGTATTGGTTTTAAAATGAGAAAAAGTTCAAGAATTTCAACTACAATCAGAATTACAATTATTAAGAACTGGTTCTAGAATCAGAATTGGTTCTAGTATCAAAAACAGTTCCACATAGGAAGTTTCAATGCTTTCTTATACAAGTTAGTTATCGCAAAAAAAAGATCAATATTGGAATCAATTTAGGAATCAGAATCAGAATTGGTTGAGACTTGTTTGCTGAATATGTGGTGGAAATGATTCTGTGAGAGGTAATAAATGGTTGTCCCATTAGGTGAGACTCATTATTCAGTGGAGAGAGTTCTGAATGTGTGTTTTGTATTCAGATGATGGAAATATTGTATCCTGTGAGCTTTACCTCGCTTCGCTTCTCTTCTGTTCTCTTTGCTCTGAGCTGAATTGAGCAGTAAAGGCCCGGTAGCTGAGAGGCCGGTTCCCCGGAGGTTCCTCTCCGGTCTGGAGCTGAATTGATGCTCTTCATTCTGAAGGTGTCGCTCTGAAACTGGTAAACACATCCTGTACTGTGTGAAAGTGTCTGGAGGACTCTGGTCCAGCAGCTGTGAGTGATCACTGTAATAACATACATGAAGGCAGGGAATGGGAAGCTGCGTATGGGTGATATATTTTATATGCGCTACATGTGCTCTGTGTGTGTAAAGGATATATGGGGAGGGTGTAGCGGGTGGTGTACCTGCAGGCAGTGCAGGCGGGGAAACATAACAGGCCTTATAGAATAGCAGGGGGGCCAATAGCAAATGTTTTTTTTTTTTTATTAAACTTACCAAGTATACTATACCAAGTATAACGAGATAAAGGTACAATCTTCTCTAGTACCATTAACAATAAATCAATAAATGAAATAACTATAAAATAAGACTAAAATAAGAATAGAATATACACAAAATTTCAAATAGCGAAAAAGGATCAAAGCTTTGTATCCAACAAACCAGATACAAATGGCAAAACTATGAAATATTGTGTTTATAAAATTGCAGATATAGAAATATTAGGATATTGCACATCCAATGTTGTATAAAGTTGTATAGATGTTTTTTTTTCTAATTCATGCTTAGATATAATAAAAAATAACATCACACCTTTTTTTTGTTATTCCTTTTATTCCTATCTATGAAAGTAAATTATCTTAACTTCTATCATTACAAAAAAAATTGCTTTATGGACCATGTTCAAAAATCAAAACTGAATGGACCCTTTTGAACATATTTTTCTCATATATATATATATATATATATATATATATATATATATATATATATATATATATATATATATATATATATTTTTTTTTTTTTTTTTTTTTTTTTTATTATTATTTTTTTTTGTCTGGCAGTGCTTTATAAAATATATATCATTGTTCGGATCAAATCCTGTTTTTTTAGTCACAGTTTGGATTAATTTTCAGACCATTGACACGATAATAGATGACGTCTGTTCATTTGTAATAGAGATTTTCTTGATTTTATCTTAATTATAAAAGGAAGTTTTTTTTTTTGTTTTTTTTTTTTGTGGTGCACCTGTATTTTCTGTTGAGAAGATAGCAAACCATCAGAAATATATCTGAAGTAGATTTACCTGGTGTAGATAGAGTACAGGCAAAAGTTTGGACACAACGCGTTTTCTTTATTTTCATGACTATTAACATTGTAGATTCTCACTGAAGCATCAAAACTATGAATGAACACATGTGGAGTTTTATGTACTTAACAAAAAATGTTGAATAACTGAAAAAACATGTTTTATATTCTAGTTTCTTCAAAATAGCCCCCCTTTGCTCTGATTACTGCTTTGCACACTCTTGGCATCATTCTCTCAATGAGCTTCATTAAGAGGTGGCCACCTGAAATGAAAAGCTTTTCAACAGTCTTAAAGGAAGGAAGGAGTTCCCAGAGGTGTTTATTAGCACTTGTTGGCTCTTTGCCTTCTTCACTCTGTGCTCCAGCTCACCCCCAAACCTCAAATCTGGATTGGGTTCAGGTCCGGTGACTGTGTGTGGAGGACGGGTCATTTTCTGTTAAGTACATAAAACTCCACATGTGTTCATTCATAGTTTTGATGCTTCAGTGAGAATCTACAATGTAAAGAGTCATGAAAATAAAGAAACACATTGAAAAAGAGAAGGTGTGTCCAAACTTTTGGCCTGTACTGTATATCCAGAAGCACTATTGCTATTTAAGCAATGCAGGCGTGAAAGGTGTGTAATGCAGGGCCCAGAATGAGAGAAATGAGCAGTAATAGAGAGTCGAGGGGGGGGGGGGGGTGGTGTTTGGTGTGAGTATGATTAGATCAAAAGCAACCAAATGATCATTAAGCCGAGGATGTGACATGAACTCATACGCTGAATGCTAGATTGCATGTTTTACTCCCCCATCCGTCTCCAGAACACACACACACACACACACACTGCGCCGGGTAATTACTGCAGAAACACATCACACACACTCTCCGTAATTAAAATATTACTGCTGCAGCAGCAGCACCACAACACACTGCAACACAGAAATTCATCAAACGCCCTCAGACTCCACAACCCTCAATACAGACCAGCCCTAGATCACTAACACAGAGATAATGAGAATTGCAGTTTTGAATGTGAACACAATCCAGTAAAATTAGATCCAGAAACAGAATCCAGATTCCATTTCTGACTTAGTTCAGAACTGTCAGAATTGGTTATAAAATCAAAAGTTTCAAGACTAAATCCAAATCAGTTCCAGAAGCAGAACCAGTTCCAAAATTAGAATCAGTTTAAGATTGAGAATCAGTCCCTGAATGTAAATCACAATGAGTTCCAGAATCACAAATGGTTTCAAATCAATCAGAATCACCTCCAGAACATAGAATCAAGTTGGTTTCAAATCTAATCTTTTCCAAGACAAACATACAATTCCACTCCAATATTTTAATTGGTTCTAGAATTTTCCACAGTACTAGAATCAGAACCAGATCTGCAACCTAAATTTCTTCTACAAATATTAAAACGAAATATATTATATTTTTTCATAAACAGAATTAGAATGATTATGGTTCCAAAACTAGTTCCTAAACTCAAATCAAAATATGTTCCAGCTCTAAAATCAGATCTAAAATCAGAATAAATTCCAGCACTAAAATCAGATCTAAAATTAGAATCAATTCCAGCACAAAATCAGATCTAAAATTAGAATAAATTCCAGCACTAAAATCAGATCTAAAATCAGAATCAGTTCCAGCATTAAAATCTAAATCAGTTCCAGCACTGATGTAAAAGTCTCATGTAAAATTAGAAACAGTTCCAGCACTAAAATCAGATCTAAAATCCAAATCAGTTCCAACACTAAAATCAGAATCAGTTCCACCACTAACATCAGATCTAAAATTAGAATTAGTTGCAGCACTTAAATCTGATCTAAATCAGAATCAGTTCCAGCACTAAAATCAAAATCAGTTCCAGAACTGATGTAAAAATCTGATATAAAATAAGAATCAGTTCCAGCACTAAAACTAGATCTTAAGTAAGAATCAATTCCAGCACTAAAATAAGATCTAAAATCAGAATCAGTTCCAACACTAAAATCAGAAACAGTTCCAGCACTAAAATTCTAATCAGTTTCAGAACTAAAATTAGATTTAAAATAAGAAACAGTTCCAGCACTAAAAGCAGAATCAGTTTCAGCACAAAAATCAGAATCGGTTCCAGTTCCAAAAAATAGGAATAAGTTCTAGCACTAAAATCAGATCTAAAATCAGAGTCAGTTCCAAAATTCCAAATGTTCAAGAAAAATCTATAAAGGTAGATACACAAATATAAGTTCTTATAAATTATCCCATATCTTATATTATTATTATTATTATTATTATTATTATTATTATTATTATTATTATTATTATAAAACAACACATTTAAAAGGCAAAAGGCCTTTTAAGAACAATACATATGTTATCCATTGTTATTACTGTACAACACACAGAACTACATTACTGAGGGCATTTATATATTGTGGTAGGCCCCTGGGGTAGGGGGGCGTGACCACTGTGTCCCGGAAGGAGGAAGCTCACAGAAATACACAGACACGGGGAGTAAATGAACTCAAAACATACCTTTATTTTCTTTTAACGCCCTCCACCACACCCAGAAACAAACTTAAAAGAACATAGCTCGGCCCAATGGGGCTCTAGAGTCTATAAACCACTTCGGGGTCGTTTTAAAGGTCCGTGCGGCCTCAGCTCACTCCTCCCAAGTCCAAGTCTCTCTCGAGTGTGAGCTGAGGCAGAGTTTTTATGCCTGTCCCAGCTGGCGGCTTAATCAGTCCTGAATGCACACCGGCTGGGACAGACATGGCTGTGAGTTCCGGCGTGGGGCGGACCCACGGTTCCCCCGCCTCCTCACGCCACAATATATATATATATATATATATGGCTCTGTGATAAAGTCAGTAAATGTGCATCTAATTTCCATATGAATAAAAAAAAAACGTAACTTCATCATGATTCTGTGTGTCAGTTTAATGACTCTGGCAGTAATTGTGTAATTGTGTAATGGTGTGATGGTGTGGTGTATTCATGTGCAAATGATCATCTGCTGCAGATTTTTTCAGAGTACAATGGTACATTATGGTGTATTATGGTATATATTATGGGATGTTGTGTGGGATTATTGTATGGGCCTGAAGTCACTGTTATTTTCTTCTGCATTGTGGGCACGGGCGCGGGCGCTTGTGCCCAGCTCCTCTGGAGGAGACGGGGATATTGCTTAGAGCATCATTATCATTCAGGAGCTGTGGTTACACTCTCCAGACACTCTCCCGCAGCCTCCCACAGGTGTGTGTGTGTGTGTGTGTGTGTGTGTGTGTGTGTGTGTGTGCGATTGACAGCGGTGGCGGGTGTAGGTGCTGATTATCTTGTATAGATATCACGACATGCCAAATTAAATGTGACCACAGTGTCCCCATGCCAGAATATCCATTATAATGAAATCTGTAATCTCCCGGGTCTATGTGAGAGCACAGGGAGCGAGGCGCGCGCGCGTGTGTGTGTGTGTGTGTGTGTGTGTGTGTGTGTGTGTGTGTGTACATGTGTGTTAAGGACAGCGGAGGTCAGGCTGGAATAGAGATCAGGCCCTGAAAAGCTGCCATGACTGCAGAGTGTTATGGATTTTCCAACACCACCGGATGACACAGTTTCTCTACACGGCACGCGAAACCAGCGCTCGGCTCTCAGCAGGAGGCAAATAAACTACCGTCCACATCTTAAAACCTCTCCCAAGGCCTCGTCCAGACAGGCTTTTCCCCTAAAACACAGCAATCGAGCTGTACAGGCTCCACCCACCAATGCTTTTATCATTTTAACTGAGAAAATTGAACATAACACTGAGTTAAAAGTGAGGGAAAGTTTCAACTAAACTACTGCATGCTGTAGTACCAATATAAAGCATAGTAGTGAGAGTATAGTATAGTGAAGTATATACTAAAAAGTGTAGAGTGTATTACATGCCATCCATGTGTTGAGACACTGTAATATGTAATATGCAATAAGTGTGTTTTAAATAGGATTATAATATATTATGCACCATAAATCATTTGAGTAATATTGTATACATTAAGTAATTGTAATTAAGTAATTGTAATACTGTATGCAGAAAGCATTAAGTATTAAGTAAAGTTTATTAAAGAAAGGATTGACTTAAGTTCAGTTTAGTTATTTACTCTATGTAACATTTAAGTCTTGAAACCGAGTTGAAGTTACTTAAATTTATCTAAAAAAATAAAATTAACTTAAAAAAAGCAAATGCAGAAAGTTGCGAAAACTATTTTAAAGTAAATTCTACTCATCATCTTAAAAGCTTGGACACACCTTCTTCTTATTAAATGTTTTTTCTTTTTTTTTCCTACAATAAAAAAATAATCCTGAAGAGATTCAGACTATGAAGGAACACATAAATAATCATGTAGTCACTTAAAAGTGTTAAACAAACCAAAAATACTAAAGCTGGTAACTGTAGACTTTCCTGGGGCGGTCCTGATGAGTGCCAGTTTCATCATTATAATGTTTTTTGATGGCTTCTTTTGCAACTGCACTTGAGGATACTTTCAAAGTTTTTGAAAATCTTCTTTTTGGATTGACTGATCTTTTAACATTTTTCCTAACATAACATTTTAATTTGTTATTCTTTACTTAGTTCTTAGAGTTTTTTTTTCTCATAATCTGGATTAGAGCATTACTCAAATATTCACTATTCACTGTATACCTGTAACTCTACCTCTTCACTACTTTACTTTAACTGATGCTCTCAAACACTTTATTAAGAGACAAGAAATTCATTATTACCAGTCATTAACTCTTGATGAGTTCAGCACAGCTGTTAACTGAAAGCCTGAAATCCAGCCAAGATGTGCAAAACTGACTAAACAAGAGGTGATAGTTTGAACAATCTGAAAAAAAAAAAAAATGTTGACTAAATAATTCCATATGTTTTTCTTCATAGTTTGGATGACTTAAGTGTTATTCTACACTGCAGAGCATTCATTGCGAAGCATTGCCAACCTTTCTGTTGCATACGAGTATTATATGCTGTGTATAACATATTAATGCCTTTATAGAATAGAATAGAGATTTTGGTTCTTTCGTTCGGTATGACTTCTTTATTGCTTTGCTTTGTAGTCAGACTCCACCTCTTTTTGAACTGCTGTTGATGTAGTATTGCAGAGTAGCATCACAGCGCTAACGCTCGGAGGAAAGCTCAGCGACTCGTTTCTGATACATCAGCTCACAGACGCAGCCTTGAGCTGATCCACATCACCCTAGAAGTGATGAGAGGAAAGAACGCCATCTACTGTACCCACCCAGAGAGAGCACGGCAAGCTGCGTGACCTGGATTCAAACAACCGATCCCCTGATCATAGTAGCCGTGCTTTTACTTGTGAATAAACCAATTTAGCACATTTAGCACACGTTTCTTGCACAATTTCCTCTTCTAGGGTAGTTTGGACAAACATTTTAGGTGACCTAGTTCCAAAATACAATGTGCTTTTTTTATTTTATAGTTATTTTAAATTCCAAGAGCATTCAGGGTTCATCTACAGCCCATGCCATGTAAGTCAAAGCTGGCTGCACACCTCCAAAAAAAAAAAATGTGATTGAATAAAAAAGGCTATAAACCCATTGCTATTACTGGCAGCATATGTTGTACATGGTGTTTTTTATGGGCTGCGGACACACAATGACAGCCTTTTCATGTTTCCTGACGAGCCCATTAATTTCAGGACTGGGAGGAAAAAAAGTCAGCGCCGCCTCAAAGTTTCAATTTGTGTTTACTTGTCTGTTCTGGTCGACAGAAAATGCAATTATTTCCACAATCAGCTACAGTGAGATTTAGTCAGGCCCCCCTGCCAGCTCTTTTTTTCTTCTGTCGGCAAACAAAACGCTCACGAGCCGCCGGAGGACGGAGGAGAAGAATGAAAACACTGAGCCGCGGTCCAGATCGGTTTCACAGGCCTGCTCATGTACTGAGCATGAGATTCTGATACAGTAAATATACAGTCTTACTCTGAATACCAATACATTTCCCCTTTAGAAACTGTAGTGAGTTTAAATAAGCTTTATCGTTAAAATGTTGACAGTTGCATTGGCCTGATTCTGGTTTGAGTCAAGGTCTTATTTTTGGCTTACATCTGGGCCAAGTACTGCCTGTGCCAACACCCCGGTATAATATGGTAATCAGCCCAAACCGCTTGTTCTATCACCCCTGTTAATATGGGAATTGCCCCAAGCCACTTGAGTCAACATCCCCGATTGCTGAGTATAATATAGCAATTGGTCCAAGCCAATTGTTCTATCACCCCTGTTGCCAAGAATAATATAGGAGTTGCCCATAGTGCATGTGCCATTACAACTGTTGCCGAGTATAATATGGTAATATGTGAATAAGCCCAAGCCACTTATGCAAATGTCCTGGTTGCCAAGTATAATATAGCAGTCAGCCAAACTTGTTACTTGTGCCATCACTCTTGTTGCCAAGTATAATATGGGAATTGCCCTGAGGTGCATGTACCAACACCCCTGTTGCCGAGTATATTATGGTAATTCCCCCAATCCACTTGTGCCAACACCCCAGTTGTTGAGTATAATATGGTAATTGCCCCAAGCCACTTAAGCCAACACCCCTGTTGCCATGTATAATATGGGAATTAAACCAAGCCACTTGTGCCAACATCCTCTAAGTATGATATGGAAATTGTCCATGGCGCATGTGCCAACACCCCTGCTGCTGAGTATACTGTGGTAATTTCCCTAAACTGCTTGAGCAAACATCCCAGTGGCCGAGTACAATATGGCAGTCAGCCCTAGCCACTTGTTCTATCACCCCTGTTGCCAAGTATAATATGGGATTTGCCTTGAGGCGCATGTGCCAAAATCCCTGTTGCAGAGTATAATATAAGAAAATAAACCAAGCCACTTGAACCAACACCCCTGTTGCCAAGTATAATATGGTAATTCTCTCAATCCACTCGTGCCAACACCCCAGTTGTTGAGTATTCTATAGTAATTGCCCCAAGCCACTTAAACCAACACCCCGGTTGCTGAGTATAATATGGAAATTAAACCAAGCCACTTGAGCCAACACCCTCAGTTGCTAAGTATGATATGGAAATTGCCCATGGCGCATGTGCCAACACCCCGGTTGCTGAGTATATTATGGTAATTTTCCTAAACTGCTTGAGCAAACATCCCAGTGGCCAAGTACAATACGGCAGTCAGCCTAAGCAACTTGTTCTATCACCCCTGTTGCCAGGTATAATATGGGATTTGCCCAAGACGCATGTGCCAACACTCCTGTTGCCGAGTATAATATGGAAATTAAACCAACCCACTTAACCAACACCCCGGTTGCTGAGTATAACACAGCAATTGATCCAAGCCACGTAAGATATCACCTGGTTGCTAAATATAATGTGGTAATTGCCCCAATCCACTTAAGCCAACACCCCTGTTGCCAAGTATAATATGGTAATTCCCCCAATCCACTTGTGCCAACACCCCAGTGGTTGAGTATAATATGGGAGTCAGCCCAATCTGCTTGTTCTATCAACCCTGTTGCCAAGTATTATATGGCAATTGGCCCAAGCTGCTTGTGTCAACACTCTGGTTCCTGAATATGATATAAGAATCGACTCAAGCCACTTGTTCTATCAACCCTGTTGCCAAGTATAGTATGGGAGTTGCCCAAAGGCACATGTGCCAAAACCCCTGTTGCTGAGTATACTATGGAAATTGCCCCAAGCCACTTAAGCCAACACCCCTGTTGCCAAGTATAATATGGTAATTCCCCCAATCCACTTGTGCCAACACCCCTGTTGTTGATTATAATATGGTAATTGCCCCAAGCCACTTAAGCCAACACCCCTGTTGCCAAGTATAATATGGTAATTCCCCCAATCCACTTGTGCCAACACCCCAGTTGTTGAGTATAATATGGTAATTGCCTCAAGCCACTTAAGCCAACACCCATGTTGCCAAGTATAATATGGAAATTAAACCAAGCCTCTTGTTCTATCCCCCGTGTTGCCAAGTATAATATGGCAGTCACCCCAAGCCGCTTGTTCTATCACCCCTGTTGCCAAGTATAATATGGCAATGGGCCCAAGCTACTTGTGCCAACACTCCAGTTGCTGAATATAATATGGGAATCCGCCCAAGCCGCTTGTTCTATCAACCCTGTTGCCAAGTATAGCATGTGAGTTGCCCTAAGGCGCATGTGCCAAAACCCCTGTTGCTGAGTATACTATGGTAATTTCCTTAAACCACTTGAGCCAACATCCAAGTGGTTGAGTATAATATGGCAGTCAGCCCAAGCCACTTGTTGTATCGCCCCGGTTTTACACAGTTTTACACATCTTAGCATCATGTTCTCCTCCCCCAGTCTCACACACTGATTTTGGATAACTTTATGCTGCTTTACTCCTGGTGCAAAAATTCAAAAGCAGTTCAGTTTGGTTTGATGGTTGGTGATCATCCATCTTCCTCTTGATTATATTTCAAAGGTTTTCAATTTGGTAAAATCAAAGAAACTTATTATTTTTTCAGAGCTAAATAGGAGAACTGAATTAATGAAATAATGTAACTTTTCAATGATATTCTATATTTTTTGAGATGCACTTATAGTCATTAATCAAGGATGCTTGGAAGCATCAGTGCTAAACAGATAAGTCTACTTCAATATATCTATCCTCTATATAGGCCTATGTTGGATTTTGAGCCAAGTAGCATCATTCCCCATTGGATAGAATTGGCGCTGTTGGTTCTGGCACCCATATTTCCCACGTTACACTCAAACTAGCGCTAAAACGTGGCCTTGGTGGTTATCAGTGACTTGTAAAAATTTGTTGAAAGCCTGGGCCACAGCAGCCAATCAACAGAGAGCCGCCGCGATCATCGACCCCTGGTGTCGTCCCAAACAACGGAGATTTGCACCAGAAACAAATCTGTGAGTGGATACGGCGCATTGGAATGACAGGTCGCGCCGTACCGCGGCCCCAGCGCTCTGATTCGCTCCGAGAGCTGCTTCGCCGGATTGGATTTCCAGGCCTAACAGCTGAGCTGCTTCCCACCACATTTATTTATTTATTTATTTATTTATTTATTTATTTATTTATTTATTTATTTATTTCTGCGAAGAGCCACCTCGTGAACAAGCAGCTCTCTGAAACTGGAGCCAAATGAGCACCTGGTCTGTCTCACTCATACACAAACACATGCGTTCACACATTGATACACACACACTCCAGCTAAAAACACACACACACACACACACATATAGTGCGTGTGAAGACGTGATCCAGGCTTTTGCAGAATATCGT
This sequence comes from Astyanax mexicanus, assembly GCF_023375975.1. Classification (NCBI taxonomy): domain Eukaryota; kingdom Metazoa; phylum Chordata; class Actinopteri; order Characiformes; family Acestrorhamphidae; genus Astyanax; species Astyanax mexicanus. The sequence continues at coordinate 32,724,691 of NC_064429.1, forward strand.
AAACAGTTTCTGTCTGTTCTGTGAAACAGATAAGGGTGATTCGTCAACTGGTGTCTCGTTTTGTTGTTTCAAGTCATTATATTTTTGAAAATTAGTGTTAATTTTCTTTTTATTATGTCAAGACGATGTTTGCAAGCTTTAAAGTATAATTAAAATTTGAGAAAGCTAGTTACCTTTAAAAAAATAAGTAATGGGTATCATAAATAAAAAAAAACCATCAAGTTATTACAACAAAAGAGGAAGTTGATTTATTTCTAAGGAAGCCCAGGGGGGGAATCACTACACACTGATGGTGAGTGTCTGTCAGAAACTGTTGGACACACCCAGTATGCAAATAGATTGTGACAGAAGCCAATGAAAAAGAAGCTGTTAATGGACACTGACTAAACTCAGTTATTATATATAGTTAAGTTGGTTCAACTCAAAGATCTTAGTTTGAATGTATATATGAGTCACTAATCAGCTGTTCATGGTTGGCTGAAGAGGGCCATGTGACTGTGTAGTGTGAGAGGGAGTGGGATTCTGGGTAATGCAGTCCATTGAAGAAGAACTGTTCTGTTTGCTGTTCTGTTTAAACCAGATAAATAATGATAGTTCCTCACACAGTTATCTCTATTAAACATGGTCTTTTATGGTCTTTTATGGCAGTAAAAGTGTCTGCTGTATGGCATCACCCTGAGTACCATTTGTAGCACTTTTATTTTTGAGTGTGTGTGCTCACCGCGAGGGTTCGAGCGAAAGTGTGAATGAAGGTGGGAGATGAAGAGGAAGGAAGTCTTGCAGCGAACGAGGGAATAGAAGCAGTAGAAGGAGCATGGATGGAAAAAAATGTACAGTGAGGTGAGAGAGAGAGAGAGAGAGGGGGAAGAGAGAAAGTAAAAAAGAAAAAGAGAGAGGGTGAGAGAGACTGAGAAAGTGAGTAAGGGGGGAGAGAGAAAGATATTGAGACAGAATGTGAAAGAGGCAGAAGGAAGGTAAGAAAAAAAGTGATAGAAGGCGAGAGAGGTGGTTGAAAAAAGAGAGGGAGAGTGAGACAGACAGAGGGATGTTGTAGAGAGAGAGCGAGAGAGAGAAAGAGAATAAGGGCAAGCAAGAGAGAGTGAGAGAGAAAGAACAAAAGAAAAAAAAAGAAGGCAAGAGAGGGTGAGACAAAGAGAGAGTTGGTTAAAAACAAAAAGAGAGAAAAATGGTGAGAGAATGAGAGAAACAAAGAAAGATAGAAAGAACAAGAGAAAAAAAAGAAGGCGAGAGTGGATGTGAAGGAGAGAAAGAGATGGTTAAAAACAGAGAGAAAGAGAGAGAGAGAAAGAAAAAGGGCAAGAGAATGAAAGAAAGATGGTGAAAGGTGAGAGAAAGTGAAAAAGAAGGTTAAAAACAGAGAGAGAGATAGAGAGAGAGAGAGAGAGAAAGAAGGTGAGAGAATGAGAGAGAGATGGTTAGAGAGAGAGGGAGGCAAAAGAAAAAAAGAAGGTGAGAGAAGATAAAAAAGAGGGAGATGGTAAAAAGCGAAGAGAAAGAGAAAAAAGAAAAAAGAAGTTATGAGAGGGTAAAAAAGAGAGAGATGGTAAATAACAAAGAGAGAGAGAGAGAGAAAGAAAGCAAGAGAACGAAAAAGAGATTGTTAAAGAGCGAGGGAGGCGAGAGAAAATGGCCAAGCAAAAGAGAGAGAAAAAGAACAAGTAAAAAAAGAAGGCGAGAGAGGATGAAAAAGAGAGATGGTTAAAAAAACAAAGGAAAAGAGAAAGAACAAGAGAGGAAAAAGAAGTCGAGAGAGGGTGATAGAGAGAGCGAGAGAGATAAAGAGTGTGAAAGAGAGATGGTTAAAGAGAGAAGGGAGGCGAGAGAGAGAGAGAGAGAGAGAGGGCGAGAGAGAAAGAGGAAAGAGAAAGTAATTATATACAGTATATGCAAACAGGAACACCCACAGCTCTGCGTCTCAGGGCCGCTCTTACTCATCACTGCTCTCGCGTTCCCGGCATCCCCGTCTCCCCTCTCGCTTTCTTGTCTTTATATCTGCTCCGGCTGTGAAGAAGCAGGACATTGTATCCGCCCGCAGAACCCCATCACATCTTCATACATAAACATGCGGCACATTCGCGCTGGTGCATTCGCGCTGGAACGCTGAGCGTACCTTCGTTTGTTTTCCAGGAGCTTATTTTATGCGAAGGCTCCAACGCTTCCTCGCTTTCATATCCTCAGATGATTCTGTGAACATTTGGTGGCCAGTGGTGGTGGGGTTAGTCATGGTTGCCTAGGGCTGGGACAAAGTATCGATATTGCGATAAATTGAATGATTTTTGTTTGCGATATGTTAACGATACGTGGCATCAAATAAGTTCCTTAGACTTTTCCTCAGTTAGACTTAAGCTTTATTAATACATATGATGGTGCTAAAATTCATAATTCCTGGTATTTACTTATTAAGGAGTATTGTATCCTTTTTTTAGTAACACAGTTACCGTGGGCAACGTATCATGATAATATTGTATCATCAGATGCCCTGTGATTTCTACCCCTATAGTTGACTATTTTACCCTTTTTAAATTTGCATAAAACATTTCTTTGTTTTATTCTAAGCCATTAATATATATTGCACTTGTTTTGCTACAGAATCAGAACTAGCAATTATTGTCGTACATTTTTGATTGCATAGTGCATAAATCATGCAATCAATTACATTTACATTCAATTAAAAGTCTTTAAAAAATGTCATTGCTACCAGTCTTACCAAGACATGATTAAAACATGCAGAAATAAATGTAGTATTACATATATTTGATTTCAGACAATATGAACGCGCATTATTTAGGCTGGTGAGCTTCATTTAGTTTAATTTATTAATATACCATATTTTTCAGACTATAAGACACACTTAAAATCCTTTAATTTTCCCAAAAATTGTCAGTGTGCCATATAATCCAGTGTGAACTGAGGCTGAAGCGATATTAGCATTACCCGCTAACCATGCTAAGTGCTCCCTTTTATACTTGCCACTCAGAGGCAAGTAGATTGGACCATAGCGGACTTGTTCACCGCATTAAAACAAGCTATGCTGGATGAACCACTAGCTGATAGTGCCCTGGGTTACCGGAACACTCATATTTCTTCAGTATAGCGCTTTTGCACAGCATTGAGTTGGAACATTTACAGCTGTTAACCTATATTTTAAAGAAGATTTAAGATAGCCGAGAGTCTCTTTCTGTGAGTAAATACAATTTCCAGACTTTGCGACAAGTTCTGAGTGCATTGTAGAAGCATACCTATCAGTCACTAATCTTTCACCAGGAGGTGCACTACCCAAACATCCACGACTGTGGAAGAAGAAATAATATAGAATATTTAAATGAATGTTTCAGATACCAGAGAGTCTTTTTCTGCTTGGGGAATCATGAATCTAGATTTTCTAAGCTACGTGTGATGAACCGCTAGCTGATAGCGGTTTTGTCTAGGGCTGCTAACTGTGGCTAGCGCTGCTGCTAACCGGGGCTAGCACTGATAGCTAACTGATAGCGCCATGGATTACCGAAACACTCAGAGTTCTTCAGTTTAGCACTGTCGGGCGCCATTTACTAGCAGTAAGCACTGCTAAACGCGGCTAGCGCTGATAGCTAGCTAATAGCACCCTGGGTTACTGTCCAACACCCTTGTTCATTACTATTTTTGCTTAAAATGTGCCTTATAATCCAGTGCGCCTCATAGTCCGAAAACTAAAGTGCATTAATTCCTGCATTTAAGACATGCAGCACTTTCTAAAAAAAACAGTTGGGATAGTAAAGCATTTCCTACTTTTTAATGTTGCCATTCCTTCTCACTTCAAACACTTGGATCCCAAGCGATTAAAGTGTATCAGGTGTTATCTTGTCTCATTCTTCCTGCAAACATGTGTGTGCAACAATACATGCTTCCCCTGATAATGGTCCATCCCAGATCCCTCAGAGCCCTGAAAAATCCATGCTAGTAATACTGGAGAGTTATAGCATGTCCATTTGACCTTGTAAAGACATAAAAAAAATGAGGTCAGAAAAAAAAAGAAAATAAAAAATAGAGAAATATACTAACATTAGTAAGGTGTGTAGTATATAAAAGAGAACCCTTTAACGACAACAATACAGATAAATAATTTAATAAATGTCAGTAAGGTTTTGATGGCCTTGAGTAGAAACGAGCAAGTCCTTGAGTACGAACATTCACATTTCTACATCCATTTTTAGATATATTTAATGGATTTGATAAATTTTCTGATTTTCTTTCACACTTTTTTTCATTTGTATCTAATTTTCTCTCCAATTTATAAAGTCAATTAACCAACCCATTCATTAGGACTCCCAACACCAAAGAGGGTGAAGACTAGCACACACCTCCTCCGACACATGTGAAGTCAGACTCCGCCTCTTTTTGTACTGCTGCTGTAGCATTGCTGAATAGCATCACAGCGCTAACGCTCGGAGGAAAGCGCAGCGACTCGGTTCTGATACGTCAGCTCACAGACGCAGCCTTGTGCTGATCCACATCACCCTAGGAGTGATGAGGGGAAAGAGCGCCATCTATTGTACTCAGTAGATCACTCAGAAAGAGATCAAGGACAATTGTGCTCTCTCAGGGCTCTGGCAGCTGATGGCAAGCAAGCTGCATGACCGGGATTCGAACCAGTGATCTCCCAATCATAGTCCTGATCACTTAGACCACTCAGTCTTTTTTATAATGGCTGAATGCATCATAGAGTTATGTCTAGCAGTCAATTATCTCTACTTATTTTTTGTTTAATAATTTTTCATTCTTTTTTTAGTTAATCGATGTATAAAGAAGTAAAACCCTTAAAATTCAGGTCATAAAAAATTAAATTAAATGTACACAGATTTGGTGGCCTTAAGTAGAAATGAGGCCTTAAGTAGATTTTTAAAACTATTTTAAAGAAGATTTTAGTTTTTATTTTAAAGAACTCTTATTTTAAAGAAGTTTTCTGTGAGAAAATAAAGTTTAAGGATGTAAAAACTCAGTATTTCACACATTCTAAATGCATTGTAGAAGCTTATCTATCAGTCAACGATCTCTCACCAGGAGGTGCACTACCCAAACATTTACGACTGTTGAAGGAGAAAGAATATAGAATATTTTAAAGAATGTTTCAGATACCAGAGAGGCTTTTTCTGCTTGGTGAATCATCCAGTATACACATTTTCTAACCCAGTCTACAAGCGTCGAATGAACCCAGACAAATTTTTGGCTTTTCTCCATCGCAAATCTGTACCGAGTCCAGATCCCCTTGGAACCCATGCTGGCTCGGCTGCGTGGAGAGTATATATGACCATTTGGCAAAAGCAGCGGACTTGTTATGAGTGCATAGTCATCCTATAATGAGGAATAAATTTAAATTAAATGGTATTTTCTTCTATATTTGTAATTATCCACTGAATTAGTGCTTCATTAACAACATTTACACCATTAACTCTTATTAAAAGTCACTAAATCTGATGTATTCCCTCACAGTTCAGGCTCGTTATTGCATCATAGCATCGGTTTTTGTTGGAAAATATAAAAACCTGCCGAGTTCCACCTTCTGTTAAAACCTCTGCTCTGTTTGCTCTTGGAGCAAATCTGGCGTTCCTCCAGGTAAACATTTGGCCTATTATATTCATTTCCCTCCTTTCCTGATGCGTTTAGTGATAAAAGAGCAAATAAATAAAAGATTTACAGAGCGGGGCATAACATTTACACACAAAAGCGAATGTTTAATTCCATTCACTCAGCAGCAGCAGAAGAGTTTATTTCAGTAAAACATTATGTAGCATTAGAACTAATAAAATAAACATTAAGTACAAAAACAAACACAAATGTATTGTTCAAAAAGGGGAATGTTTTTTTTTTTTTTTGACAGATTGTCATAATAGAGCAGGTCTCAGATGCAACATGCGCAGATCAAAATATTAAAATATATATTTTTAAATAAAGTACTGTACGAGGATAAACCATCAATACTCAGCAAAGACTAAAAAGCAAATGAGCCCCTTTTATAGGGCTAAACCATGTGGCTAATACTCAGGTGATCTGCTTCCAGGAAGTGTAACGTGCTGTGTCATGTGATCGGGATTGAGTGTGATGTCAGTGTGTGTTGAGTGTTTTATTTATTGTGTGTTGTGTTTATATATCCATCAAAAAATATTTAGACAACCACTAAAACTAAAATGCCAAAATATATTAATATTACTGTTTTATCAGAAAAAAAATAAACTATTCAATATATATATATATATATATATATATATATATATATATATATATATATATATATATATATATATATATATATATGTGTGTGTGTGTGTAATTTGGAATGTGCTAACATGCTACATATAATTATGTAATTATTTTTGCAGTCATCTGATTATTAAAGTCAGAATTCTCTGATTTCTCACATTTAATTAGGGCTCCAGAAATTGTTGAAGAGATGGAGATTGAGAGAGAAACAGAGAGAGATGAAAGAGAGAAAAGTAGAGATAGAGACAGAGAGAGAGAGACGAAAGAGAGAAAAGTAGAGATGGAGAGTTACAGAGATACTAATACAGAGATAATCAAATAAATCATATTATTGAAAAAAAATATATAAAAAATATCCAAACAATGAATTACAAGGATAATTCATGTCTAATTTAAATGTAGCAAATTGTTTATTTATGTATTTAAGTGTATCAGGTGTTACCTTGTCCCATTCTTTCTGCAAAAGTGCCTTAAGGTGTGTATCAATACATGCTTCCTCTGTAAGATGGTCTATCCAAGATCCCTCAGAGCCCTGAGAAGTTGATGCTATTAATACTGGAGAGTTAAATAATGTCCATTTGGTGTAAGATATTCCGACCTTGTAAAGACATAAAAAAAATGAGGTCAGAAATAAAAAGAAAATAAAAAATAGAGAAATAGACTAAATATAGAAGAGAAAACCTTAACGACAACAATACAAATAAATAATTAATGTCGGTAAGGTTTTGATGGCCTTGAGTACAAACATTCACATTTCTAGAACCATTTTTAGATACATTTGATGCATTTGATACATTTTCTAATTTCCTTTCACACTTTTTTTTATCTTATTTTCTCTCCACTTTATAAGGTCAATTAACCAACCCATTCATTAGGACTCCCCCTATCACTAGTGATGCCCCTCAACACCAGGAGGGTGAAGACTAACACATGCCTCCTCCGATACATGTGAAGTCAGACTCCGCCTCTTTTTGAACTGCTGCTGATGATGCAGCATTGGCGAGTAGCATCATACAGAGATAATCAAATAAATCATATAATTAAAAAATATATATTAAAAATATCCAAACAATCAATTACAATGAAAATTTATGTTTAATTTAAATGTAGCAAATTATTTATTTATGTATATGTGAATTGTTTATGTATGTGTTGTAACTGATCAATTGTTATTCTTTTTTTTTTCTTCAATTAATCATTTAATTAATTAATGCTTTGGCAATACTGTAATATATACAACTATGGTCATGCCAATAAAGCTTCTTTTGAATTGAATTGAGATGGAGAGAGAGAACGAGAGAGAAAGAGAGAAAAGTAGAGATGGAGAGAGAGAAATAGAGAGAGAGAGACGAAAATAGAGAGATACAGGGAGAGAGAGATAGAGAAAAAGAAAGCGAGAGAGAAATGGAGAGATACAGAGAAAGAGAGAGAGAAATGTAAAGTTGAAAAGAAACAGAGAGAGAAATGAGAGAATAGTAAAGAAATATACAGAGTAAGAGCGATGAAGAGAGAAATGTAGAGATACTAAGAGAGGGAGAGAGTTGAGAGAGAAATGTAGAGATTAACAGACACAGAGATAAAAAGAGAGAGAGAAAAATGTAGAGATGGAGAGATACACCGAGAGAGAGAGAGATGAAAGAGAGAAATGAGGAGATAAAGATAGATACAGAAAGAGAGAGAGAGAGAGAGAAACACCACATTTTTCGGACCACCATAGCCATCGACGAAGATATATTCAGAAGCGCTATTGCTATTTAAACGACGCAGGCAGAAGGAATGAATGTGGACTGGTGGCGGGGTTTAAGATAGAGACCTATGACTTAGTAGTTTAGTAGTATTTTGAGGTATTTTGACAAATTTAAAGGTCTCATTTGATTGGTTTGTTGTTGGAGACATTTGAAGTTTTGTGCATTTTGCTAATAAACCTACGATAATTTGCAACAGGTTTTAATTCAATTCAATTCAATTGGAACTAAATAGGAAATCATTGATGTTCTACTGGCTTTACACCAATGGACTCCAACCACAGACTCTACGATTTTCTTTCTTCAGTCCAAACGCATTATCTGACCATCCACTGCTCGTCCTTTCAAGCAGCAGCAGCAGCAGGCCGGAGATCAGTCTCCTCTCTTTATGACTAATTGAGGCAATCACAGAAGGCTTGAACTAATGCGCTTTACACAGATAGCGGCTGGGAGGCATGCGGCGCCTCTCGCAGGTCAAGAGCAGAATAATTAACTGGTGATTAAACCCTCAGTTTGGTGAGTTTAGTAGTTAAGAGCGCTTCACAAGAAACAAGGGCATGTTCTGCTCCGATATGCGGGGATTTTCTCCTCTGATGTTTGCGCGTGTGTGTGTGTGTGTGTCGTCGCTTCTGCTGCCCTTGCATTTCAGTGACGGATGGTCTTTAAAGATGCATGTTAAGCCCACCCTTCCCAGCTTTTCTTTATTATCAGCACTGCAGCTGAAAGCCTCGCAGATAGGAGTGGCCTCTAATTACACAAAGCACTGCAGCTACTCAGAGATGTTTACGACTCGGGAAACACAATTACGAGTCAAGATCTAGAGTAGTCATGATACACTCAACATTGAAACCAGATGGAGAAAGAGAGAGAGAAATGTAGAGATGGATAGATACAGAGGGAGAAAGATGAAGAGATACAGAGAGAGATGGAGAGAGAGACATAAATGTAGAGATGGATAGATACAGAGGGAGAAAGAGAAAGAGAAATGTAGAGATGGAGAGATACAGAGATAGAAAAAGATGAGAGAAGGAAAAAGAGAGAAATGTGGAGATGGAGAAAGAGAGAGAGAAATGTAGAGATACAGAAATAGAGAGAGTTGAGAGAAGGAAAGAGAGAGAAATGTGGAGATGTGGAGATACAGAGATAGAGAGAGATGAGAGAAGGAAAGAAAGAAAGAGAAATGTGGAGATGGAGAAAAAGAGAGAGAAAGACATGTGGAGATATGGAGATACAGAGATAGAGAGAGATGAAAGAGAGAGAGAGAGATGGAGAGATACAGAGAGAGATGGAGCAAGAAAAAAAGAGAGAAATGTGGATATGGAGAAAGAGAAATACAGAGAGAGAGTGAGATGGAGAGGGAGAAATGTAGAGATATAGAGATACAGAGATATAGGGATGAAAAGAGAGAAAGAGAGAGAGATGGAGAAGAAAAAGAGGAAGAGAGAGAAATGTGGAGATGGAAAAAGAGAGAGAGAGAAATGTGGAGATGTGGAGATACAGAGATAGAGAGAGATGAAAGAGAGAGAGATGGAGAGATACAGAGAGAGATGGAGAAGGAAAAAGAGAAAGAGAGAGAAATGTGGAGATGGAGAAAGACAGAGAGAGAGAAATGTGGAGATTTGGAGATACAGAGATAGAGAGAGATAAAAGAGAGAGATGGAGAGATACAGAGAGAGAGATGGAGCAAGAAAAAAGAGAGAGAAAGGTGGAGATGGAGAAAGTGAGAGAGAAATGTAGAGATAGGGAAATACAGAAATAGAGAGAGATGAGAGAGAGAGAGAGAGAGAGAGAGAGAGAGAGAAATGTGGAGATATGGAGATACAGATAGAGAGAGATGAAAGAGAGAGAGATGGAGAGATACAGAAAGAGAGATGGAGAAAGAAAAAAGAGAGAGGGAAATGTGGAGATGGAGAAAGAGAAATACAGAGAGAGTGAGATGGAGAGGGAGAAATGTAGAGATATAGAGATAGAGAGATGAAAAGAGAGAAAGAGAGCGAGATGGAGAAAAAAAAGAGGAAAAGAGAGAAATGTGGAGAGATGGAGATACAGAGAGAGATGGAGAAAGAAAAAAAAGAGAAATGTGGAGATGGAGAAAGAGAAAGAGAGAGAGAGAAAGAGAAATATGGAGATGGAGAGATACACTGATATACCGGCACAAATAAACCAACTCTCACTGTCTGCTCACGCCTCTTACAGAGACAGACAGACAGATAGACAGTTATACACAAAGAGAGACAGACATTTTACAAACACAGGGAGACTGGCCAGAAGAAAAACAGAAGACAGAACAAATACAAACATATAGACAGACATATTGTATTGCAACCAGAAGGAAGTGTTGGATTGTAATTCTATTCAAAAGAAACATAAAAGTTACCAGGAGCTATAAATTCTTAAACATTTTGATTGACATAAAAAAAGTCTTGGTCTTATTTTTTGAGCTAAACATACAGAAGTAGTGGGTAATGCATAGCAGATATCTCAGCATGTAAAGAGTTGTAGAGGTTCCTAATGGAGTCATATGGTAATCCATCAATTCCATGCAGATTGTGTGGTATAGGGGTGGATAGAGTGTTGATCGAGCGTCCAATAGCATCATCCCACACATTTTTAATCAGTGATATCTCTGGTAATGAGGCTGGTCATGGCATAGTATCTTTATTGTCTTCAAAGCTTCAAAGCTCTTGGTCTTACAGCAGTATGTGGACGAGCATTGTCCTGCACTAAAATACTGCACTAAAATAGGTGCAGTAGCAGAGGTGGAAAGTAATTAATTACATTCACTCACATTACTGTAATTGAGTAGATTTTATGAGTAATTTGTAATTGTAAAAAAAGTAGTTTTTAAAATAGGTAATTTTACTTTACTCAAGTACATTTTGACACAAGTAATTTACTTCAATACATTGGATGCGCAGATCGGTGCACAGATGCTCATGCGTGGAATAACGAGGCAATAACGTCCTCATGCGATGCAAAATGTGCCACGCCGGACTCGAGTACATTTTTAAATGGGTACTTTTACTTTTACTTGAGTAGAATTTTAGCGAAGTAAAGGTACTTTTTCCACCTCTGTGCAGTAGTGACTTAGCACTCAGAGCACTGCTCACTGATATCACATTGCACTTAAGTAATGAAGGGATGCCTATTGTTTGCACGTTATTTTAAAAGAGTAGAAACTGAGGACGGCTTTATTTATTCGAGTTTAAGAGGAGTTTTCTGTCGGCAGCACCATGTTTTTAAGTATCTGCACTAATATCAGATGTTCTTTGCTCTTTTCTCTGTCAAGTGTTTCATTAAGAGACTGATAAGAGTTAGCATAGCAATCGCTACAGCCATCAGCCAGGAGATCAGATAAAGAGGAAATGAATAAAAACGAGAGAGAGAGAGAGAGAGAGAGAGAGAGAGACAGAAAATGAGGGAGACCTACAAGGAGAGAGATACAGAGAGAGAGAGAGAAGTGTAGAGATGGAAAGATACAGAGAGAGATGGAGACAGAGAAAGAGAGAGAGAGAGAGAGATAGTTCGGTAATTAACACACTAAAACCACTGTTCTGTACTAAATACAGAGATAATTATAAATCATATAGCTTCAATATAATCTACACAAATACTCAAACAGTTAATTACAATGGTAATTAAGGTATAATTAACCTTCAATTGCTTCTGTGTATTTGAACTGTTTTTTAATTGTTTTTTTTCTTCATTTAATTAATTAATGCTTTGGCAAGACTGTAATTAACTATGGTCATGCAAATTAAAGCTTATTTGAATTGAATTGAATTGAATTGAGTTGAATTAAATTAAGAGAGAGAAGAAGAGACATATGGTGAGGTGAAGAGAGAGAAAGAGAGAAATGGAGAGATGTAGAGATGCAAAAATAGAGAGATGGAGAAAGTGTATAGATGGAGAGATACAAAGAGATGTAGACATACAGAGACCGAGATGAAGAAAGAGAAAGGGAGAAAAGTAGAGATAGAGAGAAAGAAAGAGATAAAAAAACGGAGAGATACAGAGAGAGAGATGGAAAGAGAGAAAGAGAGAGAGATGGAGAGATACAGAGATAGAAATAGACGTAGAGATGGAG